>NC_091132.1:163909101-164199101 GCF_040183065.1 Periplaneta americana
GTAGAACAGATAATGAAGGAACAATAAGGCACATAAATAGCAGGTGACAAAGTAAATTACCAGCTTCCACAAACATAGAAAGAGCTTGTGGAGATAAAACTGGCCTCTTTTTTTCTTGTGAAATGCTGGAGTACGCCTTACTGTATTTTGTGGCTCACTTAGGAGATTTAGTAATTTCCTTAACTTTTGGTGCGTGGGGTTTTCCAGAGGCTCTCAACAATATCTGGGTGGCAAAAATTAATTTCTCAGTGTTTACTATTTATCTACGTCCTTGTGTCTTCCTTCTTTTACTTCGTTCACTAGAGTCACTGAAAGAATTTTGTGGGCCATCTCGATCACGTCATAGCCGTTGTCTTGCTTTTGGTAGGCCTAACTCCAAGGTCCCTTAAAGTCAGCTTTCATTCTTTTTTCTGAATAAGTAATCTTTCCTGTGTGCATTCAACCATCTCATTTTCTAACTCTGCTTTCACATACGAAAATGTATGTTTAAAAGCGTTAACTTGTTCCTCTGAACAATTCTCTTGCATTAACACGATTTTTTCTAGATATTCCAATTTTTCCTTGATATCACAATTTTTTTGCTCTTGCATGATATCATATAACTGTTTCCTTAACAAAATTTTGATTGTAGGTAGCCCTAGTAAAAGAAAAAAAATATTTATTTGTAGCAGATTAAAAAATTTAAAATTAGTGTTCGTAACAAAAATGTATAAAAATATAAAATTCGCACGATATCGCAGCCAATTCCTTTCTTACTACATACCCAGATAATAATACAAGAAGAAACATCGGGACTCACCCTGAAGGGGACTAAATCATTAAACGAAAATTTACGTTCGTGAAAAAAAATACTGAAATATAGATGGTTTTCTAACCGCAATAACTTCTTAAAAATACTTTATATAAGCATAAAAATCCCTCAAAAGTGAAGTACACACCTTAGTGAGCAGGATCTATCTTGTAACAGGACATACTGTGTAGTTGAAACGTAGAAAAACAATAATGAACTTGTGGACTTGCGCAGAGCGCCAAGACGATACATGTGTAGTGTCACAAACATTCAACTTTGGACTGAGCTGACGGCCACATGATCAAGTAGATGAAACACAAACTTTTATTTTATTGCTCCCCCACTATTTACTTCTTTCAGGCAGCAAGAATTTCAGGGGTAAGACAACATTGACAATATCGACTTTTGGCCAACTTTTCGATGCAAATACCCCACTGTGCGTCGGATCGAATCCTCTCAGCTTAAGTTCCACCTCTTGGGTTCCTTCTAGTGGCCTACCCTCATGCACTCCGTCATAGATGTATGACAGTGGCACAATGTCCACACATGTGCAGAGGTGCACTCGTTAAGAGTGACTAAGTGGCCGGGATCCGACAGAATAAGTGCCGTCTTAAATCACTAAGTGATTATTTTTCGCATATCATATATTATTATGATGTACCGAAGTACATATCATATTTCCGAGCAGATATTCTGCGTCATCATATGATGAAAGTTGAGTGGAACGGAGAAAAATTCTCTCTGGCACCGGAATTTGAACCCGGGTTTTCAGCTCTACGTGCTGGCGTTCTATCCACTAAGCCACACCTGATTCCCATCCCGATGTCGGATCGAATCCTCTCAGTTTAAGTTCCACCTCTTGGGTATCCTCTAGTGGCCTACCCTCATGCACTGCGTCATAGATGTATGACAGTGGCACAATGTCCACACATGTGCAGAGGTGCACTCGTTAAGAGTGACTAAGTGGCCGGGATTCGACGGAATAAGCGCCGACTTAAATCACTAAGTGATTATTTTTCGCATATCATATATTGTTATGATGTACCGAAGTACATATGATATTTCCGTGCAGATATTCTGTGTCATTATATGATGAAAGATGATGGGTGGAACAGAGAAAAATTCTCTTCTGCAGCGTCAGCACGTAGGGCTGAAAACCCGGGTTCAAATCCCGATGCCGGAGAGAATTTTTCTCCGTTCTGCTCATCTTTCATCATATGGTGACGCGGAATATTTGCACGGAAATATCATATGTACTTTGGTACATCATAATAATATAAAATCTTCTTGTTTTCTCTAATCATTCGTGGATTTTCTCCTAACATATAAATCCTAGCTCTACTTATTACAGATGTACCGATTTTAAGAAATATTTCGCACACATCACAATTGAATGACCATTCACAGCTGTATCTAAATGAATGTTTCTTAGGATATTTTGAATTGAGAAGCACTTTCCACAAAGATGGCATTATAATGGCCTCCCCCTGCATATACGCTGGAGTGATATTTTAGTTTACTCTTTTTTGAGAAGCACATTCTGCAGACCTCGCATTTGAATGATCTTTCGTGTGTCTGAGTGAATGTTTCCTTAAATATCCCGAGCGTGAGAAATACTTTCCACAAAGGTGGCATTTAAATGGCCCCTGTTCTGTGTGTGTGCGAGAATGAAATTTTAGACGTTGCGATTGTGAAAAACACTTTCCACACAGATCGCATTTGAATGACCATTCCGCTATGTGTGTGCGGGCGTGACTTTTAAGACTTTGCGATTGTGAGAAACACTTTCCACATCGACGGCATTTGAATGGCCTCTCCCCCGTGTGTATTCGGGAGTGATTTTTTAGATGTTCCGTCTGTGAGAAACACATTTCGCAGACATCGCATTTGAATGGTTTTTCGCCTGTGTGTATCCGTGAATGTCTTTTGAGACTTAATGCACGAGAAAAACACTTTCCACAGACATCGCATTTAAATTGTCTGTTGCCTGTGTGTAAGCCTGCATGTTGTTTTAAGTTCCTTGATCGGGAGAAACACTTCCCACAGACATCGCATTTCAATGATTTTTTGAAGGTATGAATACGGAAATGACGTTTCAGAGATTGTGGCGTTAAGAAAACCTCATTACACATATTACACTTGATAGAATCGTGGCTTATGTCACCAAAAGCTGAACTGTCAAGTCTGCAACTCAGAGTTTGTATTAATTTCTTTTCATCACTAGCAATCCAGTCACATTCTGATGACCCACTCTTCTCAACATTATCCACAGTGCTGAAATGAAAATTTAACAATAATATACACTATTATATATTTGTAAGACGACATTTTTCTAGTCATTAGAAAAACCGGGTATGATATAAGTGGGTGTACAGTGGACAAGAGGTAAAAATTTCTCCAATCCTATTATATAATATATTATATAACAAGTACCATTGCTCCAGAGAATTATAAGATAAGACGGACTGAGCATAAGCGAAATATTTGTATTAATAAGGCTGTACCATCAAAAGGTTAGTATTTATTGTGTTTATAGGGCCTACTCCAATTTTCATTTTATTAATGCGTAGGGCTCTGTTTGTTAACAAAGAGGAAAGTTAGCACTTGCATCACACACAATTTGTCATTATTGTTCAAAATAATGTAAGAACAGTTTTATTCTGCAAAAGCCTCTGCCTAGTTGCGAGACGCGTGTGAGATCAATACAGTAGCGTGCAAATTAATCCGAACACGACATATTTTTACATTTTCTGTCATTGTTGGCCTCACAGCTGCTCATATCACTTTAATTGACACCTGTAGTACGTGTAATTCCATTGTTGAAGGTCTGTCATTATTTTTTTATAATATGTGACATTTTGCCTGTCGTTTTGTACTCATGAGCATTTCAGTTGTGTTGAAGACTTAATACTGCAATCCTGTGTACATTCTGTCATCTTCACAAATGGATACAACTCCACGAAAACGGTCTAAAATTATAACATTAGCAGAGCATTCTTCTATGACACAGAGGCAAATTGCTGCAGAATGTCACATCGGTTTGGCTACTGTTAATTCGATCATAAAACGATACAGGGAGACTGGATCCATCACACCCCAGAAAAAAAAAAACTGTGGCCGGAAAAGGAAGACTTCACCTGCAGATGATCGTTTAACTGTCAGGAAAAGTGAATTAAATCCTAGACTAACTGCTGTCGACTTAACCCGCGAGTTAGTGGCTACCACTGGGGCGAATATTGATGTCACAACAGTGCGGCATACGCTTTTGGAAGCTGGACGAAGGGCTCGTAAGCCTATTAAGAAGCAACTGCTAACCCCTGTTATGTGCAAAAAATGCTTAATGTGGGCAAAATTACATCAACACTGGACAGTGAATGACTGGAAGAAGGTACTTTTTTCCGATGAGTCTCATTTCGAGGTCCACGGCCACCGTGTTTCTTACGTATGGAAAGAATCCGAAAAAGTAACAGTAGCTCATCTCCAACAAGCACCCAAATACCCCCCTAAAGTAATGTTCTGGGGTTGCTTTACACATGAAAGGCCTGGAGCATTAATACCTATGAAGGGAATGATGAATTCTGACAAATATATTCACTTATTGGAAACCAGAATCGTACCCCAACTGCAAAAATCATTTCCGGATGGCAGAGGTGTGTTTCAACAAGACCTGGCACTGTGCCATACGTCTCGAAAAACTACAGAATTCTTCAACAAGAAGAATATTCAGGTACTCTCTTGTCCAGGAAACTCACCCGACATCAACCCCATTGAGAACTTGTGGTCAATTTGCAAAAGAAGAATGGAAAAAATGGATTGTTCCACAAAGATGACTTCTGGCCTCATTGGTATATGGTTTCGCGATGAAGAAATGAAGAATATTTATGGGAAATTAGTGGAATCCATGCCAAATCGTCTCAGAGCTGTTATTAGGAACAAGGGAGGCCACATAGATTACTGAGGTATGTCTTAGATCATTTTTTATCCGTTTGAGTGTTTTTGCATAAGTAATTACATTGTTCGGATTAATTTGCACAATACTGTATTTGTTTCAAATTATATTAGACTACACGATGTCTCCATCACGCGACATTATTTGTTTCAAATTATATTACACTACACGATGTCTCCATCACGCGAAAAGAAGTGTAGCTCCTGTTGTTTCTGATAACAATGTTAATCGTAAGTATCTTATCGTTTTAATAAATGTGGTGAGTTATGATCATGAGTAACTTTCTATTAGTGTCATTCTTTAATTATTATGTTGCATGATAAGAGGTCATTTGTAGTTTTAATAATTGCAGTTTTCAAAAGTTCTCTGTGTTAATTCCAATTTCAAATGAATTTTTGTCAATAACTTAATTATTGGATTTCTTTTTTTAATTTTCGCCACTACCTTTCCTATACTTTACTCCTTAGTTACATACGTCGTCTCTCTTGAAATCACCTGGTGAGCACTGAATTACATGATTTCATATTAGGTTAGACTAGCTGTAAGGTAATTAAATTTGTGACGAAGTCAAAAAATTATTTATTTTTCTTCTGCTGAATACATTCATCCGTCTTTAGCTGCTTTGGTTTGGTTGCATCGAGTATAGCTTGTCATTTAATATCTGGGCTATATTTAGTGAAAGTAATAAAAACATAGGCCTACAGTGTTATAAAACGTAAAGTTTTGTGTGTATTTTACTTTTTACTTATTAACATAGTCTTAATGTGTAACTCAATTCACAATAATACTAACTTCATCACAGTCATTTCCTACAACATCCGAGCCACGCTCCTTTGTTTTGACTAACCAAAATATGGCGGGCCAATGTTCAATTGTCTTCAACTTTCAGAGGTCTTCAGCCTCTCTATAGTATCTAGCTCGTTGGAAAATTCTTTTATTTGGTGATGGCGGACCTTTTAAGCTGAAAACGGCGGCAAATACGATTAGCTTTATTGAAGTGTATCGCAAATATCAGTGCCTATGGAGTGTTTGACCACAATTTTGCGAATTAAGAAGGCCTAAGTATTGGATTGATATTTAATATTAATTAATTATTATATATAGGTAGTGAAGATGATGTTCAACACGGCACACCGTGTACACAGAAAATCTGCATGCGTCTTAATTGAACGTTCGTTTCCAACTTCATTTTTTCAATGTCCTCCCCAGATTGCATGCGTTTCCTTCATCATATAAATAAAGGTGTGAAAGAAGACAAAACCAGAACACTATACTCACCAGTCAGCTGACACTTCAGCCTCCTCAAAAGACAATTCCACTTTTTGTTCCTCCTGAACTGTTTTCAGATCCAAGTAGGACAAATAATGAAGATAGTTTAGTTGGCCACCTACAGTCACGCTCAAACCTCCTGACATTTCGCGAAAGCCAGTAACATGAGAGCGCGATGTTGTCACAACTACTCTCTCCATCTCTGTCACTCAGCGGCAGTAGTTTTAAAGCTGTGGAGCGCGACCCTTTACCTGAGGTTGGTTTGATAGGGAGATGCAGAAGACTTAATAATAATAATAATAATAATAATAATAATAATAATAATAATAATAATAATAATAATATTTATTATTATCTTCAGATTGCATTGAATGAAATTAAAAGTCACAAAATATAGAAAAATTAGTTGAGTCAGACGTAACTCGCTGAATTTATATCAGTTTTGTAAGTTTTACTTTTATTAGGGTTAATAAAGTTATCGAATAACACAAAGGCGCAGCTCGATGAAATAAATTGAACGATAGGATTAATTTTAAATAGTAGGCCCTAATTTTCTGTAGCCTACAAATGAATTGATTGAATTGACATGGCCCTAAATAGCATTATGTCCATGCTGTCAGAGAACATTCTTACAAAAATAGCGGTTATTATATGCCTGTGTTCCGTTTAAGGAAAATGATGAATTAATAAAACGTACCTTTTGTGCTGCAAATTTCTACTCCAGTGGCAGAGCTAATGGTGAGCCAACATCGTCGTCGTCAGCCCCCTCACCATCAGTTTCACTGTCATCTGTGTCACTGTCTTCTTGTAAATTAATGACCATTGGTTCTAAAATGCTTTCCCGGCCTAACTCTTTAGCGAAATCTTCCTCTTGTAACTTCACCGCGTGTTTCACGCATTTTCAAGTTTCTTATTTACAAGTTCTTCCACATTCGACATTTTGAAAGTTTTGTTGTTTCTAGCGACCTCCCTTTTCACCTGGGCCCATATTAGTTCTATTGCACTATACTGGCAATGATAACGTGGGAGTCTTATCACTTCATACCCCACTTCATTGGCCAGCTGATCAAGTTCATACATTTTTTCACTGCTTTTGAAAGGCAACACGTTTTCCAAAAGTTCTGACTTAGTGTCTGAGGGAGAAAAACTAACACCTTTACTTTTCAGCCATTCACTGATTTCATCTTTTTTAGAGGAGGTATTTGGTGTTCTATTAATGCTAACGTAATGGTATGGAGCATTGTCCATTATAATTATACTCCCTTCCCCTAGATGATTTAGAAATCTGTTTAAGAACCAATCGCGAAATGAATCATGTATTTCCATAAAGAAAAATGCTAATAGATACTGTATATAAGTGAAAATTAGTATACCCGTCTAATACGCGGCCCCGATTATACGAGGTTTACACGCGGTCCCTTGAACAGTGTCTTATCGGGGTTTCATCGTATTAACCCATAAAATTGGAACCACTGGGAGTAGAAACGTGAATTTTGTTTCTATGTGTTCAGAAAACATTAAGCATTCATCATATATACATGCAGGGTCCCAACGACATACCAATTTTCCCAGCACACTTGTTATTTGATTTTGAGATTTCTAAGCGGCGATTATGCGGCGGGTCTGCGTAGCCCATATGTTGCAACGCAGCACTGCCGCTATTGGCTATCGCCGATAAGCAGACACACCTGCAAACGTCTGGAGGTTTGAGCGCGACTGTAGGCACTGGCTTCGTATGTCAGGGCCCTGATTATCAATCCTAATGAAGCATGTCACATTTTTCAGTAAGGCTCTATGACTTTTTTCAATATTGGATTCATTTCCCTTAACTGCTTTGATTTTCATCTCTCATATATCTTTCCTCAAAATCAGGCTATTTGCATCTTTCAAAACAGGTACACATGTTGAAAATATGTACATATTTTCTATAAAGCTGCTGTAAATTATATAAACAGAATTTCCTACAATATTTGAGCTAATTACCCTCAACAGGAGATAGATTTAGAAAGATTGCCGTATTTCGTCTGTACTGAGGGTAATATTCAATATCGAAACAATAGAGAAAAATTCTCTCCGGTATGGGACTCGAACCCGGGGTTTCAGCTCTATGTGACATAGTACATGAGGGTAGGCCACTAAAGGAAAAACTGAGAGGTATAAACTGAGGTGATTGGGTCCGGCATCGGAACTGGAATCCAGTGTGGCTTAGTAGAAATTAAAAATTTTATGATTTATTTAACGACGCTCGCAACTGCAGAGGTTATATCAGCGTCGCCGGATGTGCCGGAATTTTGTCCCGCAGGGGTTCTTTTACATGCCAGTAAATCTACTGACATGAGCCTGTCGCATTTAAGCACACTTAAATGCCATCGACCTGGTCCGGGATCGAACCCGCAACCTTGGGCATAGAAGGCCAGCGCTATACCAACTCGCCAACCAGGTCGACGGCTTAGTAGATAAAGCGTCAGCACGTAGAGCTGTAAACCTGGGTTCGAGTCCCAGTGCCAGAGAGAATTTTTCTCTGTTCTATCCATTCATCATATGGTAACGCAGAATTCCTGCATGGAAATATCATATGTACTTCAGTACATCATATGCGTAAGTGATCACTTTGTGATTCAAGATGGCGTTCATCCCGTCAGATCCCGGCTACTTAGTCACTCGTAATGAGTGCAGCTCTGTACACGTGCGTTGGACATTGTGTCACTGTCACATATTCTGTGACACAGTACATGAGGGTAGGCCACTAAAGCGAAAACTGAGAGGTAGAACTTAAACTGAGGTGATTGGGGCTGGCATCGGAACTGAAATCCGTTGTGGCTTAGTGGATAAAGCATCAGCACGTAGAGCTGTAAACCTGGGTTCGAGTCCCTGTGCCAGAGAGAATTTTTCTCTGTTCTATCCATCCTTCATCATTTATGGACCTTGTCTAGCAATGTGGTAGGTAGGCGTTTCTATGGTAACTGTTCATTTGATGGAACAGCCCCATATACTCAATGCTTCTTTATTAACGTGGAATCCCCTACAGCAGAAAATAAAATAGTTTTGTCACTGCACAACTCAGTATTACAATTAATTTAACAAGATTGTTCTGGTTGATTAGGGTGATGTAGAACTCGAAATAGATTGACGTATGAACCTTGAAATTTGTAAACATTGTGAAAGCTTGTAAAAAAAATGAGAACGTACTGGTTCCGTGACAGATAAAAACGTTATGGTACCCGAATGTCAGTAGAAAATGATTAATAAGTGTACGTTTCCTTTTCCTTCTTTATGTTTTATAAATTACTTTGTTAGTTGTGAATACTGTAATTGGGGTTTGTAAACAAACGAACGAACAAACAAACAAACAAACAAATAAATAAATAAATCCTTATTCTATAAGAGGAGCAGGAAATTGGGAAAAATTCAGATTATGAAACATGCAATGAAAATAATGTTGCAAGTCGGCAACAGATGAGCTAGTCAACAGTGAGGCATATTGTCACAAATTAGTTTATACCTGAATAACCACTTCTTTTATAAACAAAACAATATTACTGCTCTTTTTCTATAAACTTGCTTTTTAACTAAGAGAGAAAAGTTTCAAATAATCCTATACATCAGTTTGAACCAGTAGCGGCCCACGGTTACAAAGGTTGGCAGTTCTGCATGAAAAATAGTGTATTTAGCAAACGCATGCTGTTTATTGCATCTAAATCGGATAACGCGTGTAATTACAGCCCCTTATCGAAGTTGACTGTGGACCCGAAATTGTACTCCAACATCTGTGCGCTACACCTCTCCCACCTGGAGATGTGCACCACATGCGTTTCTAGGTTTTTTAAGTGAAGTTAACTAAATCCTTCACTCCGGTGTTTGTCCATGTATTTTCTCCTCTAAACAGAATACATGGGTGGAGGAGAAAGCGTTTTCATGAGCGCAGCAAAAAAACAATCGTTTCTATTATACATTTCGGTATTAAAATGACTAGTAGGCTACATGATTTCCTCGACTTTTTCCAGAAATTTCAATATTTAAATTTTCTGTAGGACGTCCTAATTTCTTGAGTTAACATGCAATTTCTCTTTTAATTTCGAAAAGGGTTGATCGATTAGGTTTTCATTTCATTCATTTTTAATATAAAATATTTCCTTAGACATACTGCCTAATCATATCACGCCACCCACAGTACTATAACACACTGGAACTGTAATGATACACAGTAGTCCAGAAGCCTATGTGTTCTAACCAAAGACGTTTGGTTCTAATGGAGGTCATAAAGATACAAGGGTGTCGACAGTTCTTTTGTATATCCGGAGAGAGCTGCTTCGGTTGCAGCTCTAATGCAGTCTTATGGGACGGTGAAGAAAACCAGTTTTCTGCTGCCGACTACCCTACATTGAGCTTCAGGAACTGCCGATCACAGATCCGAAAAGTACACTACAGCTAAAATTCTCGAGCAGTTCAAGGCTCCTACAGACAGTAAAATCTCGAATCGAAGGAGAATGGATTGGAAAAATAAATGAAACAATGAAGTAGATTACATAAAAGCACTTTTACATTTTTAATTTTCTCAAGTCCATTTAAATGGCGGTTCTGCAGCTCTGCAGTTCTTATTGTAGAGCCACCCCTGGTTTGAACCTATCACATAATGGTGAGCACAGTAATTACTGCAGCGCCTTCAAGTTAAGACGCAACCCAGGCACCAGCAGGCGAGCTGTACTCTCAAGCTATAACACCCAGCAGCAGTGTGCGGTAATTGAACTCCAAGAGGCCTGGCATGTATTAGTTTTACGGAATTTAGTATTAGTTTATATTTCGTAAAATTAATTTAAGGGCGTTTATTTCCTTACCTTAAGACATAAGATGTTCAACATGACCTCCAGGAGCTTCAATACAACGCTCATACTGGCGAAGATTTTTTTTTAGTAGGTTATTTTACGACGCTTTATCAACATCTCAGGTTATTTAGCATCTGAATGAGATGAAGATGATAATGCCAGTGAAATGAGTCCGGGGTCCCAGCACCTAAAGATACCCAGCACTTGCTCATATTGGGTTGAGGGAAAACCCCGGAAAAAAACTCAACCAGGTAACTTGCCCCAACCGAGAATCGAACGCGAGCCACCTGGTTACTCCACAGGTGTGGAAACTGGCAAAGAAGATGCTACATTATGCGATCCAATTCCTGCCTTGAAATGCTGGAGATCATGGCCCGAATATTTTATTGAAGTTCCTCTAATGTATGAGGATTGTTCATATACATCTTAAGTTTTAACATACCCCAAAGATAAGTTACAATGGTGGTAAACACCATGATTAATTTAAACTTAAACAAAGCACAGTTCACCAAACACATTACATGAAAACTAGAAGAGACCAAACACGTACACCTTACAGAAGATAAACTAACACTCATTGCATGCTGGGTCGCAAAACACTGCTTGGTTTTCCCGCTGTAGAGAACGGTGTATCGCCCTATCGCCCATCTGCTTGCCATGACCAGGGTTGCGTCTTAAGATGAACACCCATATATCTATATATATATATATATATATATATATATAGTCAAATCCTATTGCTAAGTTGAACGTTTTCCATGATTCGAGATAATTGTATTTTTCGAGAAGAATTTGGGGCAGAAGAAGATATCAGATCAAAGACGACATTAACATATATGGATCATATGCAGAGACTAAGAGAAAGGCAGAAATATATTAAATCTGAAATTAAAGCAACTTAAGAAGGGACTGAACTGATAAATACGTATATATGGCCTAAAAATTAGATTTTTACATTAAAAAGTTTTAAATCTTGTTGTGTATCATTTCACCAAGTTTCATTTACATATTCCACTTCTAACAGGTACTTCTGCCGCCATTTTTGAAGTTGTGCGCTACCTATTTAAATGCCACGATGGGTCAAGTCTATTCCCTCTGCAAAATTTCTCCTCTATTCTTTTTTTCAAAATTACTGTAGTTTTCCTGAATTTTCTGAATGAGGTTTGCACACTGAGACAGAGGGTCCATTTCAGATAGTGTATGTGTCCAACAGAAAGCAGATTTCAGGATGTATGTAGAATGCGTTTAAACTTTGGTGTCTATTTTTCCGGTTTTTCTACAGATTCACTTCTTCAAAATCTATTTAACTTACTCGCACATTTATTGACATATTGTTCTAACTTTTTTACTGCTGTTTTTAGTGCATTTCAATATTTGATAATAGCAATTGAAATTTGTGTAGTATGATTAAATCTAAAAATTTTTAATTCCCTAATATGCATGAATTTTTAAAATTCTGAAATGATTAAATTGAATAATTTTTTATTCGAAACATAATTAGAGCCCGGGCAAACTAAATGCCAATTATATTTTACCTTGTCAAAAACTACCTTAAGAAATATATATATATAAAAATTTGTGAAATTGTAGCACAAGATAGGAATTATATAGATATAAAATATTACGATAAAATTAATATGAATAACAATTAATAATGCTAATATTACTTGCACTACAGCTTTAAAATTTGTTAAGTATACATCAAGTAATGGCAAGAACTAGTATGCAAAAAATAATTCATATATCTTTTATAGTTTAGAAATTACTAAAATTCAGTTCAGCTTACCCCATCCTAAGACTCGTTCCACATTTCAGAGAGAAATATGTAATATGTTTGTCGAGCTATGGAAAATGCTTTCCTTTAGCACGGAGTAACGCTCGAAATAAGACATAGCTGACATTGGTCGGCCAGCGATTTTTTTGAAAACATAGCTACATATTTTACACTCCTACAGAAAAACAAAACCTAATTGTATGCTATAAAACTCATATTACGTGAATGAAATTGATCAATTAATAGAAAGTCAGATGGTCAAATTTATGTAACTTTATTTCTATCAGCGCATATCAAACCCAAAGACCTTGTATAGTATTATATACAAATTCTTTCATAAAACTGCCTTCCCTATGACGTAATAAAACTCGTGTTGTAATTATCTATACAGAGATGGCTCCACTGTGTACAAACATATTTCTCGCTGTAGTGTGAAGACGTTAGGCTGAGCTAAGCCGTATCCACACATTACATAGATCATAGCTCTTGTTGTAGTGTGTAACCGGCCTTGAAATTATCTGCATAATGATAGTGAACCACTTACATCAAATTTAGACTTCACCACAGGAAAGCTAACAGGCACTGGATTTTCTTCAACTTTTATCTCTGATTTGAGATCATAGCTGTAGTCCACGTATTCTGTCTTCACTTGCAGATCTAATAAATTCCCTTCCTAAGGAAGATAAAAAGGTCACAGATATTTAATTTAATCATTATGTAGTATGTACTTGACTTCCTAATATGTAACGGCCATCACCCTGAATCTGTGTAGCAGTCCATGGCTACAACTGTCAATAAAAGCGACAAATAACGGAAATAAAACTCAAGACAGAAAGGGAACCAAATTTAAAAGTGACAGAAAATGACTCAAAACAGCCCGGGCATTCCTTCTTAAATCATTTATACAGTACCGCAATATGAGTAAATTTTCCTATTTATACAGTACAAAATGAGTGTAACAATATTTTGGAATTTTATATTCTATTACTGAAGACAAAACAAAAGTGAAATTATAAAATACATTGATTCTAGTTCATGTTAACACTTTGTTTGTTAAAAACATAAAATTGTTTAGTCACACATTAAAATGTGTTACAATTTAAAAAAAAAAAGGTTATATACCTTGGACAGGTGGCCTGTTTCAACGCGATGTTGTGTCTTCATCAGTGTCTCCTGAACTACTGGTGATCTTGAATTCTGCAATGTGCATTCATCTGTTGTAGGGGTGGGGGTGTGTTGCTCCTATGGTGGGGGCTGGTTGTTTGTGTGTTATGTATGTATCATGACCTCGAATAATGTGTGGGTATTGAACTGTAATTGTGTATTAAGTATATGTTGTGGGTGTGTTATTGTATGTTTATACATTTCAAGAGAAATAAAAAAAACTGCAAATATCCAACCTAACTGTTGTTCAACATCTAACATGCAATGGTATAGTTTTGGTTTCATAAACCTCATGAAAATTTTGTGATGTAACTTCAAAATATTTATTCTGCGTTTCATACAGAACTCATTAGAACGTCAATAATGGTTCAGAATATATCTGCAGTAATGTTTAGTGTCCAGCAATTTTACACTGATTAACTTTATCACTTCTTTACTGTCTTAACATTAGAAAATTATTACGACGTACTGAAGTACATACGATATTTCCATGCAGAAATTCTGCGTCATCATATAATGAAGGATGAGTGGAACGGAGAAATATTCTCTCTGGGACCGGGATTTGAACCCAGGTTTTCAGCTCTAAGTGCAAACTCCAAACTTTCATGATTATGCTTACGTGATTTGCAAACAGAACACAATCGTGGAACGCTGAAGTATAAGACAGAATATGAGGAAATGGCGTCGTTGTTATGTTTCCATGGTTACCAAGTATGTTTGTGGTTATATTTATGTTCCCATCGTGAATGATGGTACGACTTCTTGATTTTACTGTAACATTAAGTTAACGCTTACGTTATGTTTAATTTTCATTGTGAATGAGCCTTAAGACTTTTTAGTTTACCTCTGATAAAGTTGTATTCTCTGCTATTTTGTATGCGTCACCATATGGTTGTAAGCCCATCCAATGAATCTCAGTTTCCATCATCTCTGTAAAGAGATGTTTTCTGTAACTGACAGTGATTTCGAGAATCTGAACTGTGAACAAGAACTTGCTAACTTTATTTCCAAATTCTAAACATGTTGCCAATTGTAACATCGTACACAAAAATTAAAGAACAGATTTAGTACCAGTCTTATCATGACGACAAATTCACTACCACATTTAGTTTAGGTTTGTGCAATCTGGTGGCATTTTCATGCAGCTTTTAATGGGAATTGTGTATGTGCGTGTGTGTGGTTATACAGCACAATAAAGGGCGAATCTTTAGTATGGAAGACTGAAGTCAGTTAAATTTAAAATATGATTTATTTAACGACGCTCGCAACTGCAGACGTTATATCAGAGTCGCTTATTTGCCGGAATATTGTCCCGGAGTTCTTTCACATGCCAGTAAATCTACTGACATGAGCCTGTCGCATTTAAACACACATAAATGCCATCGACATGGGCCGGGATAGGACACGCAACCTCGAGCATACATAGAAGGCCAGTGCTATACCAACTACGCTACCAAGGCTGACCTGAAGTTAGTGGCTGTTGTTCTAATAAGAGTAACAATACCTAATAGTTGTTATTACTCGGAAGATTTTTGTGTTTGCCTCCCCTGAAATCTTGTTGTGTACCCTAACTGTTCTCTTGTTTGGAATGTAGTATCACATTTGTGGTCTGCTGTCACTGTTATATAGGCGTTACATATATATATATATGTTTGTAAAATTGTATCAGCTTCTTTTGTTTCTGGCTAAGTGGGAGAGAAAGCCTGATGAACTTAACTTCGCCAGAATAAATAAATATTTATTATTATTATTATTATTATTATTATTATTATTATTATTATTATTATTATTATTATTACTTCTGTACAATATAGGAATAACTTACATATTTTCGAACATTATGCTGTGATCTTAAATTTCAAATTAGACAAATTAGTCACTCAATAGTACATTGGCTTTCCATGTACGATAACATTTAAGAAAAGCATACTTTCCGCTTTCTTTACCAACGTCACTTGTCAACTGTTGCACAACTGAAGTTGAAATGCCAGAAGTTTGATTTTCGCATTTTTCTTTTAATATATCAGAAAAAGACAATCTATATTTTTGTCACAAAGAGAAAAACACTAGAGGACAGGGATTCCATCAGGTGCTGTGGATTGAACTTCGGCGTAGCTCAGTGGTTAGAGCACTTGGTACGTAGAACCAAGGACCCAGATTCGATTCCCGGCACCAGAGTGAATTCTTCTCCTCTAATACCATGGGGCATCAGATGACTGACCCATCATGCCCCAGTATTGTTCTCCAACCAGGAGATAAACCGTGAAAGGAATGTGCTTACTATTGCGTCATCTATTGGAGCGAAGTAGATAGATAATATTAGAGTTATAACGTCAGTTTAAAAATCATGCGCTCTGCTCCATATGTTATTTCCTGTATGGAGGCATTAAAAGACCAAGAGATTAACAGTGATCTAATTTTGTAAGTAGGGTAGTATAAAAATGTGTTATGGTTTGTGCCAATAGAGATATGAGTACCCACGTGTGTGACCTTATGACATCTTATGACATCAACATTCATTCACAGTATCACCCCCCTCCGTTTCATTCCCTGGAGACTTTCTCGTGGTTGGAGTACAGTAGGAGTTCATTATGAAAGTGCCCAAATATAACCTGAAAAATTAATGATAGAAAATTATCTCCAATGCAATAAGATGAGCAATGATGCTTGGACATCACTTCGTTAGAGCTTGAAAAAAAAGCACCTGACATTACTATTGCTTCCTCGTCGAAGATTAATAAATCTTTCATAAATCCGTTAAATTATGCTTAATTATAAAGAAGAATTCTATAGGCTACTTCTTATAACTTATTATACACCCTGATTTCATTAGCTGTTTTAACTACATATGAGTTGTTAGATACGTGAAAATCTATGAAAATCACTCGTCTATGGCTGACGACGCTAAAATATAGGGTTACCGTTTAGGATTTTTAATGCGAGGGGGTCAGAAGCAAACTGGTGCAAGTGACATTTCTAAGAACATGAGTGAAGTGCATCCAGGGTAAACTAAAGCATGTAAACTCACAACAATCTATAAGAATTGCACTGTACACTCTCAAGAATACAGAAACCCCAGAAACGTATTGTAATGGAAAAAATACAATTCATTTTCAAAACTAGGTCTAGGTACATCCTATTCTAATTCTATCACTGTTTAATTCTCATATTGTGTTACTTCAATGTGAAAGGGCGCAACAGAGTAAGCAGAACAATTGAGTACCTACCTGTTATGAATATTTGAAAGACCTAACCCCAATAAATGAACTGACAACTCGAAATCGAGGATAAGTCCATGCGCACTAGGATGCCCATGAACAGAATAAAATCAACGTACGTACCGGTAGTAGTAACTTAGTTACACATTTAACCACGATCACTCAAATACTTGCTGCTTAATAGATCGTTGTCCTGCTTAGGCTTATCAGATTTTCACAGAAATTAGCAATTACTTCGTTGAAAGTTTAAAAGTCTCCTTTCAGAGGAAAAAATTGCCTAGTATTTTAATATCATAATATCTTCTATCTTAATGAGAGATAAAAATTATAATGCCTGTGCAACAGATACACTGCTAAGAGCGAAGATGTATAATACATGTAACGTCTGCCGATTCGTTAATAACAATTCTTGAAAATGGCACTGGCAAAGCTAACGTATAACTTAAATACTAGTAGGCTGAAATAATCTCCTTACCTTATACTTTTACACAGCAGGTCCAGACGTCGAATTTTCTTGGTTGTAAAAGTATCAATCACTCGTTCCTTGAAACTCTGATCTACTGCAACTTCGTTTAACCTGTTTATTTTCAATGGCGATTGTAGGCTACGGTACGGATTGGGGAAACTTAATCTTTCATTCTTCATTGAATCACCAGTGTCAAACAAGGATGTCCTCTTGTCACCCTTCTTATTCAGTATTTATATGAACGCAATAGTATGGAAATTTAGAAACTCAAGACATGGTCATATAATTATAAATCGAAATTTGTCTCGACGTACTGACTTTTGGAGAATATTTGGTTTTGCTAGCCACTTCAGAAGATGATTTACAACGATCAGTCTAGAGTTTAAAATTAATAGCTGATAAATACCGTATGAAAATATCAACGGAAAATACAAAAATAATGGCATTCTGCGGCAAAGAACCTGTACGAAGCAAAATTTGTATAAATGGTAACATTTTAGAAAGGGTTCATGAAGAGCAGGATACACTAAATGGGATATTTATATAATCGCAATAGTATGAGAATTTAGAAACTCAAGACATGGTCATATAACACTATAAATCGAAATTTGTGTCAGGACGTACCGGTACTGAGTTTTGCAGATGATTTGGTTTTGCTAGCCACTTCAGAAGATGATTTACAATGACCAGTCTACAGTTTAAAATTAATAGCTGATAAATATCGTATGCAAATATCCACGGAAAAGACAAAAATAATGGCATTCTGCGGCAAAGAACCTGTACGAAGCAAAATTTGTATAAATGCTAACATTTTAAAGCGTTAATGAATTCAATTATCTTGGGGTATCAAGCTTTCCTTTCTACCTCATCTAGATATGTCACAAATAATTTTCAAATTCAATAAATCTGCAGGGGCAGCCGGGTAGCTCAGTTGGTAGAGCAGCTGGCTACGGAGTGGAAGGTCCGGGGTTCAATCCCAGGTGGTGACAGGATTTTTTCTCGTTGCCAAACTTTCAGAATGGCCCCGAGGTTCACTCAGCCTCCTATAAAATTGAGTACCGGGTCTTTCCCAGGGGTAAAAGGCGGTCAGAGTGTGGTGCCGACCACACCACATCATTCTAGTGCCGAGGTCATGGAAAGCATGGGGCACTACCTCCATGCCCCCCAAATGCCTTCATGGCATGTTACGGGGGTATCTTTTTTTTTAATAAATTTGCAGGCATTATCAACAGTATAATGAAACCTTCTTTAGTCCAAAAACATAACCACACTCGTTTGTACAAGACCTGTCCTTTGTTACGGCAGCGAAGCTTGGACCTTACGAAAAGCGATGAAAATAGAATTACTGCCAGTGAAATGAAGTATATGCGCCAAAGAGCATACACTAAATGGGATCATAAAAGAAATGAAGACATCATACAAAAAGTGGGAATGGAACCTATAGTGCAGTATATTCATCAATATCGAGACAACTAGCTTCACCATATCAAGCGTATGACTAGAACAAAGATTCCTCGAACGATCATGAGCTACAGACTAACAGGGAAAAAGATCACTGGGTCACCCTGTGAGGACATGGTGGGAAAATTTTTGTAGACCTGAACAGTCCTTCTAGGACTATCACCTGTTAGGAAGATGATGATAAACAATATGCAGTACTCACCAGTATAAACTATGCTGTCTCGCCATCTGATGAAGAATTATAGTACACAATGAGATTCATCAAGTTTCCATGACAAATGACTGACGATTATCAAGGAACCTGAGAGGATAACACGGAACACAACCTTGTACTGGGAACCATTCAGAAACAACATGCACTCCCTGCAAACATGTTTATGATTGGAAACGAAAACAGAGGTAGCTCATATTTATGAAATTATAATTATTTCATTCTCAATCAGTGATATGATAAATTACAAAGCAAGACTAAATCACACATTAATGTTTGTGTGTGTTAGTTACAGTACAATTTTTTAGTAATGACAGTTCTTATCGCTTCTGGTGAGAGAACAGCCTGGAGTTCCACATGTCCATAGACAGACAATTTCGAGAAACAGTTGCCAGCTGTCACGTCTAAGCAACTGCTTTGAACATTCGGGTGGTGATTAATATGGAATGGGGAGTTTTCTCGAAAATAACTTGATGAAAACGTAATTTTTATGTGTTCTTTGTAAATATTTGAAGATATGTTTTTATGTGGAATAAAACTTGAAATACAGTAAATGCTCAGGTGAACTTGTTAGACACTTAAAACACAATTACGAGTTCTTATTACAGTACGAATGAAATATTTATTTACCTAAGAATCCTAGCCCTAGACATAAATAATATATGTACACAATACACAGACCCCTACATAAACAATGTCAAGTAATTATTACAATACTAATAATAATAATAATAATAATAATTTATTTTAATTGGCAGAGTTAATGCCATTCGGCCTTCTCTTCCACTCAACCAGTATGATAGAAAATTACTACAATGCTATGAATATAACATAATACAATACAATACAATACAATTCAAAGCAATACGATACTACAAGACAATATAATATATAATTAATATAATACAACGACAATTCTTTTCATCTTCACACCAATAAAATAATTATTTAATAATAAATAATAATAATAATAATAATAATAATAATAATAATGATAGTCATACCTAAATTAAATTAAATTATTAAACTCGATCACAATTAACTTCAATTTGACTGCGCCCGTAAGAAATCATTTAACCTTTTCTTGAAAGTGGTTATTGTCTGGCAGCCCCATATCTTCTGAGGTAGAGAATTCCATTCACGGGGGACTGAGACAATAAAAGAGTACATGACAACACTATTCTCAGCCGCTGTGAAATTAAATAAATAGTCGAAATAACATACGAAGAATATTCCCTGCAAAACGAAACAAAACAATAAAAGTAACAAGAATAAAACAATAATAATCCTTACTTACAAATGACTTTGAAGGAACCCGGAGGTTCAATGATGCCTTCACATAAGCTCGTCATCGGTCCATATCATGAGCAAGCATAATGTAATCCAGTCCCTACGAAAATATCTCACATCCCTCAACTATATTTTAATATTATCCTCCTATCTACATCTTGGCCTCCCCAAAGATCTTTTCCTATCAGATCTTCCAACTACCACTCTATATGCATTTCTAGATTCACCCATATATGCCATATGTCCCGCCCATCTGAAACGTCTTGATTTAATGTTCCACATGACGTAAGGTGAAGAATACAAAGCGTGCATTTCTGCGTTGCGTAACATTCTATATTCTCCTATAACTTCATCCCTCTTAGCCGCAAATATTTCCTAAGCAGATTATTCTAAAACACACTTAACCTCTGTTCCTATCTCAAAGTGAGAGTCCAAGATTCACAACATACAGAACTATATAACTATTTTATAAATTCTAACCTTCAGGTTTTCGAGACCAGAGTGGATGATAGAAGCTTTTCAACCGAATAATAACAGGCTTTTCTCATATTTATTCTGCGCTTAATTTACTCTTGAGTGTCGCTTTTGCTCAAAAGTAATAGAATTTTTTTACCTTTTCAAAGGATAAATTTCCAAATATTTATTTCCATTTCGTATCATGGGACACAATCATGTATTTTGTATTTCCGGGTTTACTTCCAAACCTATCTCCTTATTTGCTTCAAGTAAAATTCTCTTGTTTTCTTAATCGTTTGTGGATTTTCTCCTAACATATTCAAGTCTTCTGCATAAAGAAGCAGGTGATGAAACCCGTTCAGTTCCAAATCCTCTCTGTTTTCCTGAATTTTCTCACGGCATATTCTAGAGCAAAGTTAAAATTAAAGTGACAGTGTATCTCCTTGCTTTAGCCCACAGTGAATTGGAAAACCATCAGACAGAAACTGGCCGATACGCACTAATCTGTAAGTTTTATTGAGATACATTTCAATTAAACTAGTTTATTGGGACTAACATACTCAATAATAATAATAATATATAAAGTTTCTCTCTTAACTGAGTCATATTCCTTTTTCAAACATATGAATAACTGTTGTATTGTGCCCTTATATTGCCATTTTTGTCCAATACCGCACGAATACAAAAAAAAAAAAACTGATGAATAATCGATATATTACACTTAAAATTACACTGATGATATACAATAATTTCATCTACATAAGGCGTTAAACTTCTCAAGAGAATAGAGAACAAAATTCTGTATGACGTTAATAAATGTGATATTCCTCGAAAGTTACTAGTTAGTATTTTCCCCCTTCCTAAAGGTAGCTACAGTTATGGACTTCTTCCATTGGTTGGGTACAATTTCCTTTTCCCAATATTATAATAAATAATATAACATTATTAAACTATATCAATCTCTGGTTGAGGTTCTGGCTGATAAGTACGTCTATTATCATAACGTCTCACTTGACGATATGTGTCAGAGGAAGAAAAACTGTTTGTATGCATCTGAAGTCTGATTAGTGAAATATATGGATAATCGACGATGCATGCAATGGAGGGAGAAAGGAACTTGCCAAAGGTGTGAATGCACTGCAGAATATTCCGTGGCCAAGATTCATTTTCCACAGACTCTGCATTCGGCAATGAAGGATTTGATGTATATATGAATTTTCGTATTACTTCATATTTTGCACAGACAATATATAAATTATATCTAGTGTGAGTGTAGGCGTATATGTGTTGCTAACCTACCCTTGAGAGCAAAAGATTTTCCACAGGTATCACATTTGAAAGGTCTTTCACTTGTGTGTACGAATTCATGGCTTTTCAGACACCCAGATTGAGTAAAACACTTTCCGCATATATCACATTTAAATGGTTTCTCGCCAGTGTGAAGACGAATGTGACTTTTTAGATTTTGCGAATGAGAGAAACAAAATCCACACTTATCGCATTTGAAAGGCTTTTCGACGCTGTGAGTGCGTGCGTGTCGCCGTAAATATACAGAGTGTGAAAAACACTTACCGCACAGATCGCATTTGAATGGCCTTTCGCCTTTGTGTATGCGAACGTGATGTTTTAGATTGCCGGAACGTGAAAAACACTCTCCACATAGATGACATTGGAAGGGCCTCTCACCTGTGTGAATACGAGAGTGGTTTTTCAGATTTCCCAACTGTCTGAAACACATTCCACAGACTTTGCATGTGAATGGCCTTTCGCCTGTGTGTAAACGTTTATGGGTAATTAAAGCACTCAACTGTCTGAAAGACTTTCCACAGACATCGCAAAGAAATGACACTTCGCCAGTGTGTAAGAGTGCGTGCGACTTTAAAGAACTCAAGTCATAAAAATACTTCCCACAGACATCGCATTTGAATGACTCTTTGAGTGTATGATATCGGAAATGACGTTTCAGAGATTTCAATGTTGGAAAAACCTTGTTACATACACTACACTTGATAGAATCATGGCTCAAGTCACCAATAACTGAACCACACTGTGTCAATTTTTCTTCATCACGAGCAGTCCTGTCGCGTTCTGATGAATCACTCTTCTCAACATTATCAGCAATGCTGAAATGAAAATTTATTATTCCAAACAACTGTCACTGTGGTGAGATCAAAATATAGTGTCCACATGAAACCTTTACAAATTCAGATGTAAATTACAAATTATTGAGACGTGATATCTGAATGTTGTTTTCTGCTTCTTAATCAGAAACTGACTTAAGGTTTTTATGTATGTCTGTATTTATTAACACTACAATTGGGTATACACCCGGTGGTAGTGATATATAATATACAATAATACCATTATAATTCTACAATAATTACAGAAATAAAAGATAAATAAAAAAATGAAATAAAATAAATCTAAATTTATTTCTAACTATAAATAAATAGATGCAATAAACCTAGGACTATAAATAAAAATTATTCTGTAATAACGCCAACAATAAGCAAAAGTAAACTTAACTTATAAGTATTTCTATTTCACCCAACTATTACCAATTTAATTACATATCACCTTAATTAATTACAAATCAACTTAATTAAATATCTTAATTAATTAATTACATATCACCTTAATTTATTTACATATCAACTAAATTACATATGAACCTAATTAATTACATGACACAAATTAGATATTTACACTGCACCTACAATTACATTTTCAGTCTAATCTTCTTAACCTTTTCTTAAATGAAAATTCCTTTCCTTATGGAAAATTTGTTGGATTGCTGAAATGTGGTTTTGGTTGCAGGAGTGAATTTTGGTTGAATCTATCTGACATATTGAGTTCGGACATGATGTTGGACCCATGTACCTGATCGTATCTTGATAAACCAGGATACACAGTGTCATCTCCTTCACTGTCAGATTACAGATATATATTATTATCTTATTATTATTATATTATTATTATTTATATATATTATTATTTATATTATCCGGTGTGGCTTAGTGGATAAAGCATCAGCACGTAGAGCTGAAAACCCGGGTTCAAATCCTGGTGTCGGAGAGAATTTTTCTCCTTTCCACTACTCTTTCATCGTATGATGACGCAGAATATCTGCATGGAAACATCATATGTACTTCGGTACAAACAAAAATAATATATATGAATGCGTAAATCACTTTGTGATTTAAGACGGCGCTTATTCCGTCGGATCCCGGCCATTCAGTCACTCATAATGAGTGCACCTCTGCATATATGTGGACATTGTCCTACGTTCATAGAATGGAAACTGCATTCAGATATCGTGTCTCAATAATTTCTCATTTACATCTGAAGACGTAAAGATTTCATGTACATGTGTATGTATATGAATAACGAAATATGAATAGAACCACATTACTCTCAGCAATATAGAAAGCAATTTGAATTTGTAATGGATTTAATGTATTTGCCATCTCTGTAATGGATTTAATGTATTTGCCATCTCTCTTATATCAATATCGGTAGGCTAAGATTTGGCACAGTTAGCAGCAATCCAATTTGTGTAGCACGAAAAGTAGCAATCTAGCAAACTACAATTGGCTTCTGTGTAAAAACGACGTGAAACAAATTAAACTGTAGCAGAAAAGTTGTGCAAAAAAGTAATAATATATAACCACACCTTACATGAAATCAATGGCTCTTGAAGGAGTCTATAATAATAAAAAACAGCAGCACTTTTACTACAAGTGATAGTATGTTAGCAGTAATGGCAGTTACAATTGTAGTAAATCATATGTCATTTCTGTATGAACATTTAATAGTGCATATGAATAACGCGATCCATAATTATATTAGATAAATGTTATAATACACACATCAAAATTGTCTAAGGAACAGATGATTTTATTAGTAAAATCCTTTACAAACCCAAATAAGTATTAAGCATTGGGCACACATAAGTGAGTTATTCATTTATCTATGCACCAGATACCATAGAACCAGTGTTTTGTTTTATTTACATTATTACATTGGAATTTCTTATTTTAGTGCGTTAGATAAATGAAAAATACTGTGTACCTTAGACAATTTTGATGTGTTTATATTAGAGTCCTCTGGCATCTTATAAATCGTGCTGTGAAAGATTGGAAAACAGAACTGGTACACTACACTTACCCCTCAGGCAGCACTTCATCTTCCACTGGAGATACTTTAACTTTCTGTTGCTGCTTAACTCTCTCCAGATCGGAAGAATCTTCCTGAAAAGGAGAGCATATAATGAAGAGAGCTTTAGTTGACCATCTTGCCATTTGTTTCCTACGTCAGGCTAAGTCAGGGACATCATTTTCAACCTAAATGTGTCCAATCGCATTTCCCAGTAATGCTGTGATGTGTTTTTTGAATATCGATTTAACACAAGAACTGCCAACAATTTGCATATAAACTGTGATACTATTACCAAAAGTCTCAACAGTACTTCTCATACAGGTATCTCATTATATAACAAGATACCTGGGGATATTAAACATTTAAATTATGAAGGTTTCAAAACCAGAGTAAAAACTATTCTGCTCCAGTCCATGCCGTTCAAAATCACTGATTTCTTGCATTAAAGCTATAAAGCAAAATACCTAACTTCATTACTGTTGCACAAAATTTTTTTTCTCTAAACAATATTAATAATAATGTAGTACTAACTTGTTTTTACCTAATCTCTGTTAATTTATTTATTTAATATTTTGTAAGCGGAAAATGT
Source organism: Periplaneta americana (assembly GCF_040183065.1). Taxonomy (NCBI): domain Eukaryota; kingdom Metazoa; phylum Arthropoda; class Insecta; order Blattodea; family Blattidae; genus Periplaneta; species Periplaneta americana. The sequence goes on from NC_091132.1 coordinate 163,934,720, forward strand.
ATTATATATCTTGTTATTTATTGTTCTTTTGGTAGTTTTACTATTCTTTGGAAAACTTAAGAGTGTTAAAATTAAATTCATACTAGAAATCAATTAAATCCATACTAGAAATCTTATTTGTGTGTGTATATGTGTGTCTGTGTGTGTATTTTTTGCGTTTGTACTTTGTGTTTGTATCTAATGACGAACCTATAATCTGTAATAGATTTTACAGGGAATGAAAAAATACAATATAATACAATACAATTTATCCAAATTACTTTGATTAAATAGTATTAAGCTATGGTAGTGAAGCGTGGACTGTGAAGAATAAAGATGTCAGTAGAATAACAGCAAGTGAGATGAGGTTTATGAGAGCAACAGCTGGATATACTCGCTGGGATCATAAAAAAATGAGGACATAATGCAAGAACTTCAAATAGAACCCATTATGCAGTTCATCAGCAAATATCAATTTCAGTGGAAGAGTCATCTCGAACGAATGAATCGATGCAGAATTCCAAAAGCACTGTTTCATTACTATCCGTATGGCAAAAGATCTCTAGGCCGTCCAAAGAAAGATGGACTGAAAATTCTAGTTTGAGACCATAACAGGCCACTTGGCCTAATACTTGTTAGGAAGACGACGACGACTTTGATTAAATATCTCATATTCAGAGAGAGTCATCGAAAAGTAAAGGGGCATCTGCAGGGTTCAATTTTTCTTTTAATCTTAAGCATTCAAGCAATGTACACAAGATTGATATTTATTATCAACTAGACACACCCGTAGGACGTTTGATCCAGGGAACATTCGTGTTTGATAGAAGGATAAATCGTTTAATATGTTACTTAATTTAAATTGTATTTAAATAATTAAAATGCGATCATTTTGATCCAGAGACCACTCATTTGGTGCAATGACAATTCCTTTAGCATGTTTCTTAATTTTTATTACATGCAACCATAGTTTAATGAACATTGACATCATTTAGATTTAATGTATATACTTTATTTTACTTGCTATATATATGCTTATATTGAATTATGGCAATAACTTAATTTTAACCCTTGTTTTCTACGTATTCAGTAAATGGCGCTTGGCCCACTATGGTTCTGAACCCTTCAAATAACTTAAATAACTTATATTATATTATATGATATTACATTATATAAAAAGTGTGTTGATAACGGATGTACTCCGATAAGTAAGTTTTTAATTTGTTATGGGGGCTCTTGAATCTCAGGAGGAACAACTTTTACAACAGCGCAACATAATCTGCATGGCTCATTACCCAATTTTTTCCATTTCATTTAATGCATATGTATTTTAACACGATTGAATAATTTAAGCTGTTGATAAAGCGTCGTAACATAACCTACTAAAATAAAATAAAAAATAAAAACACGATCCAATTGAGCATAGTTAAAATTTGGATTATAAAATAATGGAATGCTAAGGCTAACATACTATTACTGCATACTAAATCAATACACTCTCGTTATTCGTTAATTCTCTGAGATTAAAATGAATGCATTATTTTAAGAAATACAGGAAACGAATATACAGAATAGCCTATCAAGTTTTCTGTGCATAACAAGATATTTTAATCTTACGTGTCTTCAATTCACTCGGAAGTTACTGTAATAACATTATAGCATTATGTCCATCTAGAGAAACTACACTTTCAAATGGTGAAATAATAATTAATTATACAAATCGGTTAATTTAGCTTCCGATATTACTTCATACAAACACAGAAACATTCTCTGCAGGCTATGTTTTATAGCTTTCGATTGTTGTTGTCCAAGGCCCCTTATAGACGAAGTCATTTGTTTTTCATTTCATTACACCGGCTTAGATGGCAGTTATTTTAATTTTAAAACTCATTACTCTCATTAAATATCAGTCCTATCAAAATATTTCAAAGAATAAAACTTATCGGAAATGATTTTTAAAGAAACTTTTATTATGTAACATTTTTCGCAAAACTCAATAATAAGCGAGATATTTCGATTTATTTAATTTAGACCCCCTTATAACATTCCTTTTAAATAACGCATTTTGAATGACATATAGCCTAAAATCTAAGTTACAACAAACTTAATTTATATTCTAATTTTCATCGAAATCCGTTCAGTCATTATCGCGTGAAAAGGTAACAAACATCCAGACAGACAGACATACAAGCAAAAATTTCAAAAAAGCTATTTTCGGTTTCAGGGTGGTTAATTATATATGTTAGGACCAATTATTTTTGGAAAATAGAAAATTACCAGAAAAATTTCGGCTACAGATTTCTTATTAGTATATATATATGTGGATTCCGCCAGGAAGAGGAAAGAGGAGAAGACCAAGGAAAACCTGGATGGATCATATAAGAAGTGGAATGAAGAAGAGAGGCTTGGAAGAACGGGATTGGGAGGCAAGAGAAAAATGGAGGAAGAAGATAAGAATTTAAACACTTTGGATACAGGAAGATGTAGTTTACATTGTAACCCAGTTAATAAATAAATAAATATATATGAAATGAAGATAACGTTCAAAACGGTCTACCATTTAGACACAAAATCTCCATGCATCTTCATTGAACTCGAGTTTGAAATTTGATTCTTTCAATATTCTTCCCAGAATGTATGCTTACGCGCGTGGAAAACTGAACCATGTAGATCAGGCGTTCTCACCATGGTGCCATTTTAATGACATTTGGTGCTCGTCATGTGAGTTAAAATGTCCTGGCGAGGACGAATGATCCTGAAGTTCTGTTTTCAATTCAAACTTTGTTGTACGTGCCAGAACAAATACTGTTTCTATCTATCCACTATTATATGTTGGAGACCTGAGAGGCATTCTTGTTTTTTTTTTTTTTTTTTTTTTTTTTTTACCTTGGGGATTTAAAAGTGAATTTTTATGGCAGGCAGAGAAACTATCTCATGCCCTGAACTTACAGTATATTTATTTTCCTCTATTATCATATTATAGGATTATCTAAGAAATTAGATGGTGTACAACCCTTTTAAATCCAGTGTGGACATAATCAGAAAACTCAAAATTATTCAAGATAATAATTTAGCTGCTCATGTGGAACTTTAGTTGATAGATCCTTAGCGATGAAATATTTGTTTTATAAAGACAAATTCGAAGCCTTTGGGGAGCAGAAGATACAGAAAAGGCTCCAAATACTGTGGACTGTTTCTCCCAAATGTCTGACCATGTTCGTGACAATGTATCAAAGTGAGAAACTTTCTCACTTATGAAGTACCTCAAGAACTATGCAAGATGGCAAATAACTAATTCACATAGGACTGTTTATGTGTAGCTATAAGCGACTTCTTGAGCATCACTGAAATTCTGAACAACATTCTAGTTCAAGGATATCATTATGATGGTAAGTTTTTAAAAATATATTATTTTATTTATGTATTCACATAGGACTATTGAACCAATTGAATTACAGAGACAAACAAAACCTAATTCGATTAAAGAAATAAGAAGATAACTAGCTGCTTTATGTTATGACGTAATATGTTCACTGATAATGACGTCACTAGTAGCAATTCATTGGTAATGTACAACACACTTTAATTCTTTCGTGGAACAGAAAAATACAACTCCATACTTAACAACATCTTTCATCAGTAACTTGTACAACAGCATTCCTTTGTGGAATAGGCTCCTGAAAATTTTTTTTGGAAATTATTATACACTTCTTTTCAAATCTGAAAAGGAAGAAATTCAAGTTTAAAAAAGACAAAACAACAGAATTCTGAAATTGTTAATGGCTCCGACATACAGTAGCGTGCAAATTAATCCGAACAACGTAATTATTTATGCAAAAACACTCAAACGGGATAAAAAAAAAGGATCTAAGACATACCTCAGTAATCTGTGTGCCCTCCCTTGTTCCTAATAACAGCTCTGAGACGTTTTGGCATGGATTCCACTAATTTCCCACAAATATTCTTCATTTCTTCATCGCGAAATCATACACCAATGAGGGCAGAAATCATCTTCTCCTTTGTAGAACAATCCATTTTTTGTATTCTTCTTTTGCAAATTGACCACAAGTTCTCAATGGGGTTGATGTCGGGTGAGTTGCCTGGCCAGGGGAGTACCTGAATATTCTTCTTGTTGAAGAATTCTGTAGTTTTTCGAGATGTATGGCATGGTGCCAGGTCTTGTTGGAACACACCGGAAATGATTTATGCAGCTGTGGTACGATTCTGGTTTCCAATAAGTGAATATATTTGTCAGAATTCATCATTCCATTGATAGGTATTAATGCTCCAGGCCCTTCATGTGTAAAACAACCCCAAAACATTACTTTAGGGGGGGGGGTATTTGGGTGCTTGTTGGAGATGAGCTGCTATTACTTTTTTGGATCCTTTCCATACGTAAGAAACACGGTGGCCGTGGACCTCGAAATTAGACTCATCAGAAAAAAGTACATTCTTCCAGTCATTCACTTCCAGTGTTGATGTAATTTTGCCCACACTAAGCGTTTTTTGCACATAACAGGGGTTAGCAGTTGCTTCTTAATAGGCTTATGAGCCCTTCGTCCAGCTTCCAAAAGCCTACGCCGCACTGTTGTGACGTGAATATTCGCCCCAGTGGTAGCCATTAACTCGCGGGTTAAGTCGACAGCAGTTAGTCTAGGATTTAATTTACTTTTCCTGACAATTAAACGATCATCTGCAGTTCGTCTTCCTTTTCCGGCTACAGTTTCCTTTTTTCTGGGGTGTGATGGATCCAGTCTCCCTGTATCGTTTTATGATCGAATTAACAGTAGCCAAACCGATGTGACATTCTGCAGCAATTTGCCTCTGTGTCATAGAAGAATACTCTGCTAATGTTATAATTTTAGACCGTTTTCGTGGAGTTGTATCCATTTGTGAAGACGACAGAATGTACACAGGATTGCAGTATTAAGTCTTCAACACAACTGAAATGCTTATAAGTACAAAACGACAGGCAAAATGTCACATATTATAAAAAAAATAATGACAGACCTTCAACAATGGCATTACGCGTACTACAGATGTCAATTAAAGCGGTATGAGCAGCTGTGAGGCCAACAATGACAGAAAATGTAAAAATATGAGGTGTTCGGATTAATTTGCAAGCTACTGTACATACGTCAACATGAAATTCTGGTATAGGTACATAGTGTTAGTGAACCACTTACAACAACTTCAGTCTTCACCACAGGAAAGCTAATAGGCACTGGGCAGTCTTCAACTTTTATCTCGGATTTGACATCACAGCTATAATCTGCGTATTCCGTCTTCATGCCTATCAATTGGACATCCAATAGATTCCCTTCCTACAGATTATAAAAGACATCATAAATGAATATTTAATTACTTTTTTTTTAAGATGATTTCATAATATGTAATTAGGATGACCAGATTCATATCGATAAAAAAGGATAACATTGTTCGAAACAAGAGGACAGAAAATATGTATTAGATTTAGGCTTAGGCCTATATTATACTTTAAATTACATCAATATATACTTTATTATAAAATATTTACAGTACAGATTTACGCTTATATCATACTTGAAAATATGTTAATATCTGTTTTACTAGAAAATAATTATGATAAAACTTGTAGCAGTAGTAGTAGTAACACTAGCAGTAGTAATAGTAGTAGTAGCAATAGTAGAAGTAGTAGTAGTAGCAGTAGTAGTAGTAACAACAGTAGTAGTAGTAGTAGCAATAGTAGTAGTAGTGGTAGTAGTAGCAGAAGTAGTAGTAGTAGTAGTAGTAGTAGAAGTGGTAGTAGTAGTAGCAGTAGTAGTAGGAGTAGCAGTAGTAGTGGTAGGAGTAGTAGTAGTGGTAGTAGTAGTAGTAGTAGTAGTAGAGGTGGTAGCAGTAGTAGTGATAGTAGTAGCAGCAGTAGTAGTAGTAGTAGTAGTGATAGTAGTAGTAGTAGTAGTAGTAGCAATAGTAGTAGTAGTAGCAGTAGTAGTAGTAGGAGTAGTAGTAGTGGTAGTAGTAGTAGTAGTAGTAGTAGTAGGAGTAGTAATAGTAGTAGCAGTAGTAGTAGTAGCAGCAGTAGTAGTAGTAGTAGCAGTAGTAGTAACAGTAGTAGTTGCAGTAGTAGTATTAGTAGTTGTAGTAGTAGCAGTAGTAGTAGTAGTAGCAGAAGTAGTGGCAGTAGTAGTGGTAGTAATGGGTGGCAGTAATGGCAGTGGCGGGAGTCATAGTAAAAAATTATACACAAACACATATTTCATTTTATGTCCAAAATAAGATCAACTCTGCCCAACACGGTTTTACTAATGGTAAATCTACAACTACTAATTTAGTTTCCTATCTCAATCTCATTATGCCTGTTGTTGAAACTCAAGGTCAAATTGATTCAATTTATTTTGATTTTAGCAAAGCATTTGATGTTGTTCCTCACAAAATTGTATTAAATAAATTATGTAATTTTGGTCTCTCCACTAACAACATTAATTGGTTTGAAAACTATTTAACAGATAGACAATCTTGTGTTAGACTACGTAATTCTCTCTAGGATCCATTTAATAATTTATGTGGAGTTCCTCAAGGATCTACTTTGGGGCCTCTCTTATTTTAATTATTTATAAATGACAAAGTAAAACAATAAGTTCTAGCTGCCTTTTATTTGCGGATGACCTCAAAATTTTCGTAAAATTAGTAGTTTGGCCGAGTGTCAAATTCTTCAAAATGATATTAATTCAATTGCACTATGTACTGTCGAAAATGGAATCAAAATTAATCAATCCAAAGCTTTTGCTATTTCTTTCTCACGTAAAACAACTTCCTAAAATTTTATTTATTCTCTTAATAATGTCATAATTACTAGGAAAGATAGTATTAGAGATCTTGTTGTCTTACTTGATTCTAAATTATATTTCCATGACCATGTGCAATATATTTATACCCATTCATTGAGAATGCTTGGTCTATTTAGATCTATAACTTATTCTTTTTCTACTCCTATGTGTTAATTAATTTTATACTATACAGAGATTAGAGCCAAGCTTGAATATGCATCTGTTGTATGGAACTCCATCACTTTAAAATATTAAAAGAAAATTGATTTCCTTTAGTTCTTATAGAGTTTTACCTCATTCTGAAGATTATAAATTTAAGGTTAACTGCACATATTTTAATTGCTGTAGTTTATTTGCCAGACGTCACGATCTTGATTATTTATTTGTTTATACAGTCTTTAAGGGTGACATTGATTGTGAATCTCTCCTACGCAATATCAGTCTTCGTATTCCTCCTAAGAGTTTAAGATTTCATAAAATTTTTAACAATAGAAATTCTAAATCTCACTCTCCGGTCTGCAGATGTATAAAATATGCTAATCTGCATGGATCTAGCTTGGATCCATTTAATGGTGTGTAGTATATAGTATTGGAGTTATATATCAATTTAATTTATGTATTTTGTTTCAATATATATTATAATATTGTACTCAATATCCTTTATATTATTTTCTAGTTTATTTATATGAGTCCATCCTTTCATTTTCAAATATTTTAGGTATTTTGTCATCCATTTTATTCCGTCCATTCAATGTCATTATTTTCGTTAAATGTAATTATTGTCTTTATGTGCAAAAAATTATATCATGCACTTTTATTGTTATTTTGTCATTATTAATTTTGTCATATTGTAATTATGCTTTCTGATAAATAAATAACTAAATAAATAAGTAATTAAATACATAAATTAATACAGAAATAAATAAATATATACATAATATATACATAACTAAATAAATTAATAAATGAATTGATGGATGAATAAATTAAATAAATTAATTAAATTATGTAAATAAAATAAATAATAAAATAAATAAATAAGTAAATAAATACATCAAGTAATAAATAAATACATAACTAAATAATTAAATAAATAAATAATGGATGAATGAATTAAATAAACGAATAAATTAAATAAATTAATTAAATTATATAAATGAAATAAATAAATAAATTATATAAAATAAAATAAATTAATTAAATGAAATAAATAAATAAAATTAAATAAATAATAAATGAATAAATAATTAATAAATTACTTAAAAAATAAATAAATTAATAAATAATTATTATCATTATTATGATTATAATTATTATTATTATCATTATTATTATTATTATTATTATTATTATAAATCATATCCTATCATATATCATACAATATTATATCATATAAAATCATATCGTATCATATATTGAAAGCAAATCACGAACCTGACTAGCAAAATGAGAGAGAGAGTGACACATTAAGAATATAAAATATCACTCCTGCTAATCATAAGTAAGTACTAAAAACTACAATTAAATTATCTTCCGTATAGAAGGTAGCCCTGTTGTAAAAAGATGTCCTGTTTTAGCAAGCGGTGACTGACATTCACAAATGCTCACCTCAGTTTGTTATACTGTAAGTCTGCTAGCTATAAACTAGGAGATATTCAGGGTCGAAGGGAACCTATTACTTTTATTCAGAGGTAATAGATCACGTAAATGCGAAGAAGTTCTGTGAAATAAGATTTCTGATTTGGCTAATAGTTTTGAGAATATGAAATGTAACATGTTGCAATGCTGCAAAGAGTAAGTGTTCTTTGAGGTCATTGTTCCTCAGTAGGGGTTAAACTTAATTTCTTTTCTGAGTTAATTTAGTTTTAATTTCTTCAAAGATAATAACTTAAATGGAGACTGAGTTACTGAATATATATTCGTAATGTTGAGTATCCATCAAACGTAAAACTTGTCGAGGGCTCAGAATAACAAGGTTCTGTTTGACATTTTTAGCGAAACGAAAATAGTTTTGTTCTATAACAATTTACATTCCTTACTATTTTGTAATTACGAATAAAGCACAGAAATCAACAGATAATGTGAATGTTAAGTAAGTTCCATAGTATTAAATTTAGAGTTAAAGAGGTTATAGTGTAATAAAGAATGTAAAAAACCAAACCATTTGCGTAATTAATTCATTTAATACTTAACGTTTTGATCTGTAGTAATTTGATCGACACGTATGAGACATTTTTCGTTGCATTCTCTGCTCGCGAGTCCTGTGGAGTGGATGACTGGAGTTATGGCTCATTCACAATGAAAATTAAACATAACGTGAGCGTACACTCACCCCCACTGTGGCGCAATGACCACAAGGAGCAATGCAAATCTTTGCAACATTGCAACACGTTACATTTCGTATTCTCAAACCTATTGGAGCCATCTAAAAACTTGTTTGAGAAAACTTGTTAGCAGTAACTTGATTTAATATTATTTCTGTCAATTAATGTAACAGGTTACCTTTCACCCCACATAATACTCTCACACTGTACACTGAGATTCTCGTGGACCATAGAAGTATTAGAACTAGTGGCTGTCAGTGTACCTCTGTTAAGGGCTTCTTCTCATCTGTATCAGTGTTATCACTCGACAGTATAGCCAACGGGTCCACTTCGGGTTCCGTCTTGATCACATCCATCGTAACTGTAACAGGCAGTTACACATCTGTAAGACTTCAAACAGATCCACCTTTCACAATTGTTACAATGTAATATATATAATAAATTTAGTGCAACTTCCGATTTTTTCCTCAACTAATTAAAGCTATAAAAGAAAACAGAATATATTTAGTATCAGGCTACTCAGTATGTCGGTATGAATTCCATTAATTATGTACAGAATAAGATCCCTCTCTTTATAAACTCTGAAGGTACTGCTTAAATGTTTTAAGACCAAACGCATTAGAGAATAACTGTACACTACTGAAGGTTACAAATATTAGGAATACGAATTTTATTTTAGTTTATGCTCGACCATGCCGAAATGTAGGAATTATAGACCTAGTAGTAGCCCTTTAATGCACCTCATTATAGTACACCTATTCATTATAGTTCAGTTGTTCAGCCAATGAGAAATCACAATTACAGCATTATAAAACCGCAAGTATCGATTATTCTCGGATATGCAATCGAAAGACAACTATCGAAACGTCACAGAGGCTGGAAATCCAATACTGTCGCAGAAGGTTATGTCTGTTAATATAATAATTAGCGTTAATTGTAAATAATATTCAAATAAATTCAATTTGTCATCTCGTTTTTCAATTCTAAATCAATTTCCGGGTTATATCAAGATTAATGTTCATGTTATTCTCTAATTATATCAAGGTCAATGACATTACTTCCTCGGAAAAAAATCAATATTTCGCACCTGCGACAACATCTCACAATTTAGAAGGTCAGTTCCGTTCCTCACTTAGATAACCATAACATGAATACTTATGAACAATTTCAAGTTAGAAATATGGTCGAGCATAAGAAGTCGTATGAAACTTGCCTATAATGGTAATTAAGACGCTCATATGAAAATTATGACACTCGCTTGCGCTCGTTTCATAAACAAACGTATTCGTGTCTTAATTACTACCATTATAGGCTCGTTGCATAATGTACTATTTTTTTACCGAAAATATGTTAAAGATGACCTCATATACATTAGATGACATAGAATTATTTAGTTATTATGAGAAGGCAATAATGCTGCTAGTCAGAGTTTCAAGCAAAGGTAAAAATGCTATAAACGACTAGACCAGGATGTAGTCTGAGTACACGAAAAGAATGATGACAGTCATTTGTGCCCATGGTGCACTGCTGCTGTTCATGTCAATATACGACATCTGTGTGGTTTTGCTTGCATGGTTGTGTTCTTCTTCCTTGACAAATAATTCTCTGTGTATTACAATTATTACATTCTGTTAAGTACTTAATATTTCTGTGATACGGAGAGTGATTCTGAATTTGGCAGTGAAAAAAATTTAAGAAGCAAAAGAAGATTAAAATGAGACAGAATGACTGATTTTATGAAGAGAATGGTCTTGCAAACTGGGGTTGTAAAAGATTTCAGTGCTGTAAAACAGTTTCTGATTTAGAAAGGAAACGTATCATTAAAGAATTTAATGAAAAGAATACGTATAATGAACAAAATTCATATTTATTTGGATTAATAACATGTGAGCTAGTTAAGAATCGTAGGCACAGACAAGAAGAAAATGAAGCGAAATTTCAGCATTTGGCACGTTATTACAAAGTAAGAGGAACCATAAATAATGATACTTCGGCTATAGTTGACATTAGAATATGTGTAAAGGCATTTATTTCAATACATGGTGTAACCAGAAGGAGAGTACAAACATTGCAACAATCTTTCAAACTGGCCAGGCACCAAAGGATAAACGTGGAAAATACATCACAATAAAAAAATCCCACGAAGTTTTGAAATTGTACAAGAACATATCTTTTAAGGGACGACCTAGTCACTGTAGTAAAGACAAAAGTGAAAAGGTTCACCTCCCTGAGGATTTGAACATATACAGGGTGTTTAAAAAATACGGGGCATTATGTATTTCCCACATATAGACAATTAAAATAGTTCATTACAACATGTGTCCGGAAATGCTTTATTTCCGAGTTATGGCCTTTACAACATTGAAATTCACCGGAACGTTTTCTTTCCGCAGGTCGTTGCCATCAAAGGAGACATTAAGAGGGCACTCTGACAGTTCATTCCGAGGCGAAGGTTACATTCAGTGTTGGGTAGGCGTTAGACTCTGCGACATGTATTCAAATCAAGAGCTGGCAGAGATACACTTCATGTACGGTAAGGCGGACAGCAATGCTGCGCTGGCTCATCGTTTGTACCAGGAGAGGTTCCCACAGCGACAATGTCCAGATCGGAAGACATTTGTACGTCTCCATTACCGTCTGTGCGAGTATGGAAAATTTAACTCTCCTGGTTTGGGAAGGGGACGACCAAGATCTACAACTCCAGAAGTACAGGATGAGATTCTGGAGGCTGTGAACATGACTCCTCTTATCAGCACACGAAGGGTTGGGCCGTTTAAAATCATTGGTTTATTCGTCCCCGGTGCCTGATTTGGAATCCCTTCGGAATCGAATTGTGGCATGTTCTGAGGACATACGCAATACTCCTGGAGTTTGGGATCGTGTTCGCAGGTCAATGAGACATCGATGTGAGGTCTGTATTCATGCAGGAGGTGGACAATTTGAATATCTTCTGTAAGGACAACGACCTGCGGAAAGAAAAACGTTCCGGTGAATTTCAATGTTGTGAAGGCCATAACTCGGAAATGAAGCATTTCCGGACACATGTTGTAATGAACTATTTTGATTGTCTACATGTGGGAAATACATACCTGAAATTATGCCTCGTATTTTTTAAACACTCTGTATAACACGTACAAAATGTATAAAGAAAAAAACTACCTGAAGTATCTTACGAATTGTATATAGAAAGATGCTTAATACAAAATTTCATATATCATTCGGATATCAAAGAAGTGACACCTGTAGTAGTTGCGACAAGTATCAAGCTGAAAAAAGGGGGTACTAGAAAAAAAATTGCAAGAGAGCCATTTGAATATTGATGAAAAGGCTGATGCAGAATCTCAAATTCGCAAACTTGAAGTTGAAAATAGAGTTCACAAATTGCAAACAAGCACATTCTATGCACGAAAAATGATTGCGAGAAAATTAAGCATGCAGAGGGAAAATTACGAATTAATCGCAATGGATTTCGAGAAAATAACTCCACCTGCCAAACATATCGATTAATGATGTCTATTACAGAAGGGAGTTGTCATTGTATTCATTAAAACATTAATGTATTATGAAGGTCGGAATTATTTTTCTACTGCTACCCTGAAATTGTTGGAGGCAAAGGATCAGATGAGGTTTCATCAAAGCTTCATAACTTCATCTTCACAAAACATATTGCTGAAGTTAAGAACCTCGAGATTTCTTGTGACTCATATGGGGGCCAAAATAAAAATTACACTGTATTTAGATTTCTTCATTATGTAATAACAGACACAAAAAGATTGGAAACTATAGAAGTGACTTTTCCAGTGCGGGGATATATGTGCCTCGAATGTGACCGTAACATGGCTCTAATCAATAGAAAATTACAGGCAGAAGTGTCAGAAGACTGGATTAATGTATTTGAATCCACCTGGGTGAAACCATCACCCTTTCAAGTTATTGTTGTAGACCAGGCACTCCTCCGAAACTGGATAACATTTTTACAGCATATGTTCATGAAGAAGTGTCCCTTTGCCTCAATACCCATCAGGCAAATTCTGTTTTGCAGAAGCTCATACACAACTTGTTCAGCACAGATCTTCTTTCGACAGTCCTTTGAAATTGAGTATTACAAGAGGCAAGAACCCCACAAAGAGCCACTAATGCTCAGCAGATAAAGTCATTCTTCCTGGACTCCTATACGCAGGAAGGATTAAAGTACTGATTTAATAAATCGATTTATTAATTTAAAAATTATGTAAAAATTAAATCTCCAACAGCTTTTGTAAAATAAGCAGCGTCAATAATTATTTTATGTTACGGAACTGGGACATATTTCAGTGGAGACATATAAATATCTTCAATATCTAATGCAATTTTGTGGGCCAAATGATAGAAATTTCTACTGCAAACTTCCACATTAAGTGAGAACAAAGGATGCCAGGTGGCCTTAATTTGTCAAAAAGAACCAAATTTTAGGTTTTGTTAAGATGTCGTATATCTTTCAGGCTAAAATTAATGATTCACCCAGGATATATTTAGAGTTGATTATTCATTAACCTCAGCCCAAGCATTAGTGCACCATGCGATTATTCATGAATTAATGAGGTAGATCGTGTGACATCCAGTACTGTTGTACTTGAGATTTGGCAATGGTATAGTTTGAGATTTTGCATTTAAATTAGTAATGTTACTGCAGTAATTGAAAATCTTTCCGGATTCATTTGATGTTTTGTTTGTATACTCTGTAATAATACATAAAAGTAAAGGGTTACCTACCTTATCATTAAAATGCTTCTTGTAGCAGGAATCTGTGTTTGTTTCTATAACTTCAGTTTCTGGAAAACTGCATCTCACTGACAGCCATGATTCTTGCAGTGGACTCTTCAAATGTAACAGACAGGGGATTTACAGAATCATGGTTATTGTACCCGTTACTCTTCAATTTCCGCCATTATATGGTCAATAACGCTTTGGTACCGGCATTCTGTCATCCATGTGATCTGGGCTATGATCAAGCGATCCATGACCAGGGTCACCAACATATTCTCAAAAACTCGCTACAAAACAGTTCAGAAGTAACTAAAATGCTATATTTACAATGTAAAATGATATTTTGCCGCTGAGTGCAAAAAATTCCATGATGGCCTAACAACAGGGAGAAACTTGGCTGTGGAATCTAACTGCGCATGCATGGAATTCTCTTGGGTGCAAGCGTGATCCTTAGCTGGATTTATTTTCACGTGCACATTGCAGATCAAATCAAGAAGTTTCCTTCGTACTCCACTTACACATCCTGAACATACGAAGGTTAGGTTTGGTTAGTTAAACGCAAGGTAAATCCTAAATATTAACACAGTAAAGAAGTTAGAAATTAAATACATACATTCTTACTTATGACTTTTAAGGAACCTGGACGTTCATTGCCGCCCTCACATAACCCGCCATACATCCCTATCCTGAGCAAGTTTAATCCAGTTCCTACCAACATATCCCACCTCCCTCAAATCCATTTTAATATTACCCTCCCATCTATGTCTCGCCCTCCCCAAAAACTTTTTTTGCCTCTGGCCTCCCAACTAACACTCTATATGAATTTCTGGGTTCGCGCATACGTGCTACATGTCCTGCCCATCTCAAACGTCAGGATTTAATGTTCCTAATTAAGTCAGGTGAAGAATACATGCATGCAGTTCTGCATTGTGTAACTTTCTCCATTCTCCTGTAACTTCATCCCTTTTAGCCCCAAATATTTTCCTAAACACCCTTAATCTCAAAGTGAGAGTCCAAGTTTCACATGTATACATAACAACCAGTAATATAACAGCTGTTTTATAAATTCTAACTTTCAGATTTTTGACAGCAAACTAGATGACAAAACCTTCTGGATCGAATAATAAGTCATATTTATTCTGCATTCAATTTCCTCCCGAGTGTCATGTATGTCGCTCCAAGATATTTGATTTCTTCCACCTCTTCTCCAATTTTTATAGTTCCATTTCGTACAATATTCTGGTAACAAGACACGATCATATACCTTGTCTTCTTGGGATTTACTTCCAAACCTATCGCTTTATTTCCTTCGAGCAGAATTTCCGTGTTTTCTCTAATCGTTTGTGAATTTTCTCCTAACATATTCACGTCATCCGCATAGACAAGAAGATGATGTAACCCGTTCCCTTCGAAACCCTCTCTGTTATCCCAAACTTTCCTAATGGCATATTCCACAGCGAAGTTAAAAAGCAAAGGTGATAGTGTATCTCTTTGCTTTAGCCTGCAGTGAATTGTAAAAGCATCAGATAGAAACTGTACAGACTGCTGGAAGTTGCACTAAGACACATTTTAAATAATCGAACTATTTTCTTGGTAATACCAAATTCATTAAGAATATTATATAAAACTTCTCTCTTAACCGAGTCATATGCCTTTTTAAATCTAAAAATAACTGATGTACTGTACACTTATACTCCTATTTTTTCCCCAATATCTGTCGAATACAAAAAATCTGATCAATAGTCTATTACGCCTAAAACCACACTCATGAGAAATTTTATAAGTGGAAAATATATATATATATATATATATATATATATATATATATATGTCTGTTCGTTAAATATTTTTATTTTTCTTCCTCTTCAGGGACTTACTCTCATCACATAATCGTTTAAAATAAATCGGGCATATCCATTTTCTCGCACAGACGTTCAAATATATGAATTAATATAAAAACGATGAATTTCTTTTGCAAAAAAAAAAAAAAAGACGAACTTCTCTTCTAGGGTGTGTGCGACTGAACTCTGTATCAAATTGCTGCATTCCAAATATTTCTTTCCACGTTTATCAAAACTGAATGCATTCTATCCTGTGTTGACAAGTTAATGTTTTTTCTCAAGGATAAATTTCGTAAAATTCTTACCACATGTATCACTAATGTAATTACATACCGCCTGTCTGTACGAGTGCATGCTTCTACAAGTCACTAGTCGTTATTTGTTCTTAGGATACTTCATCAATATCAAAAATTTGTTTATTAAAGAAAAAAGTAAAAATCAGTGATTTTGAGGAAGATATTGACGATCCAGATTACGTTTCTGTATCTGATCGAAGTAGTATTACATCCGATGAAGCCAAATCTAGATGAGTAAACATTAATTTCATAATTATGAATGTGAAGAACAACAAACATAGCATTCACGTAAATGAGAAGGTTGCAGTCAGGGAAGAGTAAAAAACTGGACACTGAAAACTATGATCAAATATGGGAAGTTATTTCCTTTGATTTGCAATGCAATGTCCAGAGTCTGATACATCAGTGTTCCATTATTCAAGGAAGTTGGCTGTTTACAATCTGACTGCTAAGGCAATAAAGACGAAAAAGGTATATTGTGTTATTCAGTATGAAGGATTAACAGGTATACACAATTTCCATTTATAAAAAATGTGATTTTGTGGACTGATTCACGTATGGCTTAAATCAGAAATTCAGTAATGAGTACTGCTTTGTTATGATTAATGAAAGAAATCCCATGCGTCAATTTCGTACAGATATGTATGTATTTATTTACACTGCAAGTGGGCAAGCACCCGGTGGCAGTGATATATACAATATAAACAATGCACAATAAAATTTACAATACACAATACAATTTTACAATACATATACAATTTTATACACAATACAATTTAACACAATAATAATAAAACAGAAATAAAATACCTAATTTTACAATACAACCTACATAATTATGTATAGGCCCTACATAAGTTTCAATAGTCTTTCACTTTACTCTCATCTCACTCACTGCAGTGGCACTATGACGCATTTCACTGACACTCTGTAACACATTTCACTGACACTATAGAACACATTTCATTGATGCTATAAATTATCACTGATCGGAATTGCTCACTGCACTGTAAAACCATAACTTCACTGACTCACCTCGCTTCACTGATACAACAGTTCAAATAAGTCAAATAATTACATCCTTATGCATACTTATAAACAGAACTACATTTAAACTAAACATTTCTAGGCTATGGCCCTCGTACACGCTATTTTTAAATAATTTACAATGCAAACCAAGGAAGTAACTCGTCAGGCTAGATAAATACATGTCACCTTAAAAAATTAAATGTTGAATGTCACCTTAATTTTAATTTGCACTTTATACACAACTTTTTAAGTTATTCTTGAATCTCCTTAAGGACAGCCCTCAAAGACCGCTGCAGGTAGGTCATTCCAATATTTATAGTTCTATTTAAAAATGAGAATTTACCTACATCCGTGTTCTGTTTCCTACATTTTATTTTAAAATCATGATCGTTCCTACCATAGTACGTTGGCTTTTCTAACTGAGCCGTTATGTCTGTCCATGCTTTCTGACCTAGATGTGCTCTATAAAATGATGTTATTCTAGTTTTCCTACGTCTGTTTTCCAAAGTTTCCCATTTAAGTTCTTTTATCGTATCATTTCCATCTTCTCTCTTACCTTTAGCAAATTTAGCTGCCCTATACTGGATTCTTTCTAAGGAATTTATCTGATATATTCTATAGGGATCCCAACATGTAGTTCCGTATTCCATTAAAGGTCACACTAACGTTAGATATGCTATTTCCCTCGATTTGGGGCTAGCCTTTCTCAAGATTCTCATAATAAAGTGAAGTGCCCTCCATGCTTTACCCGTAACATTATCAACATGCTCTCCCCAAGAAAGTTTGGAGTTTAAATACACTCCTAGGTATTTACAACATTGTTCTTGCGGAATTACAACACCACTGAATTCGTAATTAAGACTAGGTTCCTCTCAGGTTTTACAAAATGTTATAGATTTACTTTCATCCTATGCATTAACGCCCAGTTAAAGAAGTGGATAGTATGCACTCTACTTTTGACAGGAAACTGAAAGTGCAATATGAACTGCATAGCCCTATGTCATACAGGGTGGGGCATGGGAACCAAGTATTTTTTAAATGGCTTGTACTCGGTCATTATGAAAGGGAGAGACGTGCGGCATGTGACAGTCCATTCCATGGCTCATGGCATTTCACCTGCAGTTGGCATCATGGAGCAGTGGACGCATGTTTGCGTATGAGTGTTTGTGCGAGATCGTGCGTATTTCCTTGTTTTCCGCACAGAACCAATACGCGGAAAGTGTGAAATACCACATTCAGTATTCCCAACGTAACACACATAACAGCTTCCCTCTTCTTACTGCTTAAGCGCGACATTCATTTTACTGCTTTAGGGTTTTAACATATTATTTTTAGTGACGTTTAACATAGTAATAATTATAAATTGGAAGCTTACCACTGCAATTTCACCTAAATTGCAATGTTAATTATTATTTTTAAAAAATTTGCAAAAATTAAGTAAATTCTACTATCCACGAAACTTATTGCATTCCTGATACAAGTAACATTAAGGAAGCCGTGAAAAAATCAACAAGATTCAAAATGCCGATGTTATTACTGCAATATGTTATATAAGTAATATTGTTAAAATATTAAAATGAAAAATAAATCATTACATAATCTTACCGTTTGTTTTAAGTTCGCATTTATAGACTGGTAGAAAAAAAAAGACAGACGTATATCACGGCCTGCTGGAGTATAGTAAATACAGAAAACATTTTATAGCAACAATGTTGAAGAAAGATATTTTGGTTTTTTCGAAGTTGCCGTCATTAAACAGAAACCAACATGGAGATTTCATTGCAACTAATTAGAAATTCCTCTTTCAGATATGTAATAAACGATCTTCGCACAAAATAATATACGATACACGAGCGGTATGTTTGTTTTCATGTTCCCGGAAATTAAAAAAGCTCAACTACGTTTCGCTTTTTCAATCTTTTCCTCGAACATGAGAACGTCAACATACCGCTCTTGTAACGTATATTACTATTTGTTAGAAATGGCGTGTCAGTGACCATGATATGGCGTGAGTTTTGCTACAGATTGAATATTAATCGGAATGATTCTGTTCCCGTGCGTGACACGTTCTTATGTTGGGTTAAAAAATCTTAAAAAAAAAAAAAAAAGCGCAATACTGAAGAATAAATCGCCCAGCCCCCAACACAGAGTGAGTAGTCCAGAAAATTTTCAGTCTGATAAGCGATACTGCGCAGCCTGTGCCACTCAACAATCGTACGGTAAGACGGATTTTGCATGGCGATTTACATACACCCATACAAGATAGGTGGTTTCAGCAAGATAGGGCCACAGCGCATACCTCCAGAGCGACAATGGCACTTCTTTGCCTCTTGTTTTCCAATCGTCTCATTTCGAGATTTGGTGATGTTCCATGGCTCCCTCGGTCCCCTGACCTGTCCACGTGATTTTTATCTATGTCAGTACCTAAAGGCACGTGTTTATGAGGATAAGCCCCGAATATTAGATGAATTAAAGGACACAGTACGTCAACACATCACCCAAATCAACAGAGATCCCCTGGAAAGAACAGAGGTGAATTTTCGTCAACGCCTTAAACAATACGTCAACACAGACAGACATTGCATGCCAGATGTAATTTTCCGCTCATAATTTAAATGGTATGTTCTCAAAAACGTTGTTCTACGAACAAAATGGTTTGAAAACAAAAACTAACAGTTTTATGATTATTTTAAAAACACTATGGTTCCTTGGTTTTCTTTAAATTGTATTCTGAAATGTAAAGTAATTCAATTGCAGCCGGAAATTATTTACAATAATAGTAAATGTTTGAAAATATTTCAAAGCAATACTGATATCATTATTCACAAATTGTATTTGTCAGTGAATTCATAGATTCTGTAGTTTACAAAATCAGCCTTGTAAAATATTTCTACTGAAAAGGAGAAATATATCACAGCTCTCTTTCCCTACTTTTCCCCCCAGTTCACATTCAGTTTATAAAACCATTTACAAAGGACATTCAGGACCTCTTGTTGGTTAAATGTGTTCACAGATTTACAAAAGTTTGTATCCTAAGTAAACAGTAACAATAACATGATATAAATTGTGAAATTTTACGTTTATTTCACAATATCACACATCAAAATCAGATAGAATAATATGGTTCTAACACAAAATTTGAAAAGTCACAGTCATATTGTTCTATCTCCATTCCTGCCCCTGCAGAAGCTCGTTTTCAGTATATCTGAGGAAGAGTGGTATTACCCATTTTTATTGTCTTCAATACTCTAAATTGTATCATTTGAAGAAATATATATTTGTTTTTGTGTGTTAAATTATAAGTGAAACTTTTAAATTCAATTTGCCAAAAAGTAAAGAAATGGAGATAGAACAAGGATGTTCTCAGCCAGCGATATCTCAACTGCACTTCTTCATTGCGTGTGAGCGTACATGTCTTTTCAAGTTACTTGAATCGGAAAATTTCTTTTCACATATATCACAACCATATGGCTTCTTCCCTGTATGTACGCGTTCATGCTTTTTCTGATGAGTAGATTGCGAAAATTTCTTTCCACATATATCACAACTGAATGGCTTCTCGCCTGTGTGTAAGATTAAATGCTGTTTCAAAGAACGTAAAGACGAAAATTCCTTTCCACAAGTGTCACAAATGACCGCCTTTTGCCCTGTGTGTACGAGTGCATGCCGTTTTAGAGTACTAGATTTCGAAAATTTCTTTCCACAAATATCACAACTATATGGCTTCATCCCTGTGTGCAGACGTTGATGCTCTTTCAGATGATTAGATAGCGAAAATTTTTTTCCACAAATATCACAACTGAATGCCTTCTCCCCTGTGTGTACGATTGTATGCTGTTTCAGATTACTAGATCGCGAAAATTTTTTTCCACAAATATCACAACTGAACGCCTTCTCCCCTATGTGTATTAGTGCATGCTGCTTTAGAGTACCAGATTGTGAAAATTTCTTTCCACATATATCACAAACGAAAGGATTCTCGTCTGTATGTACGCGTTCATGTCTTTCCAGATGGTCCAACTTTAAACAATCAATCCTCTCTTCTCTCCACAGGCATTCGTCTTCTGTAATACTGTTGTAGTAGACTGGTTCTCCCATGCTGTGAAGAGTAAGTGATTTGATTTCGAGCAATAAAGACTAAATTACAATAAAACACAAAAAAGACACCACGGATAAATTTTATTTTAAGTAGTAACTAGTCAGTAACGCTGAAAAATTTTTGGATGTATATACTGTAAATCTACTCAAATTAAAGATCTTAGTGTACAAATTCTACGAAAGATAATGCAGACAAAAAAGCAACGCCAACAACACTTCCCAAACGAAACTATGTGAAACAAAAGAGAATCGTCATGTTGGTATACTGTTTTCGCTGTAAGAAAAATCCTAATGTAAACATAAGCACGTTGCGGTCATACCCGTGATTGGCTCCCAGTCGAAACACTCACATGGCGCAGGAAAATATAGTTCGTATTTGGAAAGCATAATCTTGTATTATTTGAAAATAAAAAATTGAATTCTAGTTGTTAAATATGATGAAACATTTAACTTCACTGATGTGTAAACCGCTATGTAAATTTTATATTTTGTTATGTCCTATGAACGCGGATGAATACCAACAGTAATGCCGTGGTAGTCAGTTCTTATAACAAGCTGCCGTCACTTCGTAGTTGTTCACGTAAGCACGTGGTACTGAAGTATTGCTTCCGTATCCTCAACTGTCCATTGTGAAGACATAAGACTTAAAATAATTTAAATGCAGTAATTATAAAGTAAATGTTTCCTAAGCAAACGAATGCATACTAGAGATTAGGCCTACTTGATGAGTAACGGGAAATGTTTAACATGAAACAGAATGTACAACAGTAGGCGGGAACATGTACTGAGAATCTATGGCGCCAAACAGTGGCTAATGAAGCCTCACTTCAGTCACGTGGTATTGTTTACATTAGGATTTTTCTTAAAGCGATAAGACTATAGTAATATATCACGGCGTACTTGATGCTCGCTTCGCATCAAGTAGGCCGTGAATATACAGAGTGTTTAAAAAATACGGGGCATAATTTCAGGTATGTATTTCCCACATGTAGATAATCAAAATAGTTCATTACAACATGTGTCCGGAAATGCTTCATTTCCGAGTTATGGCCTTCACAGCATTGAAATTCACTGGAACATTTTTCTTTCCGCAGGTCGTCATTACAGATGATGTTCAAAATGTCCACCTCCTGCTTTAATACAGACCTCACATCGATGTCTCATTGACCTGCGAACACGATCCCAAACTCCAGGAGTATTGCATATGTCCTCAGAACATGCCACAATTCGATTCTGAAGGGATTCCAAATCAGGCACCGGAGACGAATAAACCAATGATTTTAAATGGCCCCACCAGTAGAAATCGAGAGGGTTCAGATCAGGTGAGCGTGGAGGCCAAGCAATTGGGCCACCTCTACCTATCCATCGTTCAGGAAACCTTCGATCCAAGTACCGGCGAGCCGTACGACTGAAGTGTGCAGGAGCGCCATCTTGCAAGAAGTGAATGTGTTGACGATTGATCAGTGGAGTGTCTTCTAAAACATGAGGTATGGTGTTATCCAGGAAGTTTGTGTACGCCTGCCCCGTAAGTCTGTTTACAAGTACATGGGGTCCAACTAATCGATCACCAATGATACCGGCCCACATGTTGAGGGAGAACCGCACCTGGTGATGAGATGGAACAGTTGCACGTGGGTTTTCATACGCCCATACATGCTGATTGTGGAAATTTGTTATGCCATCTCGTGTGAATTGTGCTTCATCTGTAAATAATACTAAGGCAGGAAAGTTCGGATTTACACAACACTGCTGCAAGAACCACTGACAGAACCTAACTCGTGCAGGGTAATCTGCTGGTGACAGGGCCTGTACACGTTGCAAATGATAAGGATACAATTGATACTCTTTCAACAGTCTCCAGACAATCGTATGAGGAACATTGACTTGCAACGCTACCCTTCGTGTGCTGATAGAAGGAGTCATGTTCACAGCCTCCAGAATCTCCTCCTGTACTTCTGGAGTTGTAGATCTTGGTCGTCCCCTTCCCAAACCAGGAGAGTTAAATTTTCCATACTCGCACAGACGGTAATGGAGACGTACAAATGTCTTCCGATCTGGACATTGTTGCTGTGGGTACCTCTCCTGGTACAAACGACGAGCCAGCGCAGCATTGCCGTCCGCCTTACCGTACATGAAGTGTATCTCTGCCAGCTCTTGATTTGAATACATGTCGCACAGTCTAACGCCTACACAACACTGAATGTAACCTTCGCCTCGGAATGAACTGTCAGAGTGCCCTCTTAATGTCTGCTTTGACGGCAACGACCTGTGTAAAGAAAAACGTTCTGGTGAATTTCAATGTTGTGAAGGTCATAACTCGGAAATAAATCATTTCCGGACACATGTTGTAATGAACTATTTTGATTGCCTACATGTGGGAAATACATACCTGAAGTTATGCCCCGTATTTTTTAAACACCCTGTATAATAACTGTATTCTGAAACAATTCATTCCCCAATTATAACGGCGGATTTTTAATGCCAAAAAAAAAATCACATTATCGAAGATATCATGTAATACGTTATCAAAGTAAAACGGAGAAATATGATGTGGTCCAGAGAATATCGTTCAAATAGACTATTTTCAGAAACGAAAATAGTAAATGAAATGGATAATGGACCTAGCAATGAATCATGTCATTTTGGCGCGAAAGTCTTTTTTAGTAATATATCCCTAATCAAACCCCACCTAACCTTGTCACTCATAGTGAGAATATTTGTTACTGCCCTTTCTCCTCGGCAAACCAGAATTAACCTTGTCAGTCATAGTGAGAATATTCGTTACTGCCCTTTCTCCTCGGCAAACCAGAATTAACCTTGTCACAAAGAGTGAACTAAGGCTCGGTCGAAATAAAGCGGGATCAGAAACGACGAGAGCGAGAATGGAAACATTGTTAAAATACATATATTTAAATGTGTGCTTTCAAAATTAACGAGACTCTTGTTGCAGCCCGGGAAGGGGAAGTTGGCAAAGTTTCTAACTAACTCAAAAATTCAGTAGAATCACTTTCAATATATGCTACGTATATATGTGACAAGATTATCTCGTCAACTGAATTCATAAGTATTCAATGCCATAAAATTTGAAGTTGCTTAACCTGCCTTTATTTGGCTTGCTTCTACACATAAGAAAATGTCACTGACCAATTATATACAAATAACATCAGAATGCGTCGTAACGACTTCATCATGTATCATTACTGACATTCATATCGATATGCATAGTCCCTTCCATTCTCAGTTTCCTGTAAATAAAAAATCTTCACGTTCCAGTCAGCTTCCTGTTCTCATTCCCTATTTATTTTGGAGCAGAATTACGTCTCAGTAACGAAGCAGGGATTCTCAAAAAAAAAAAAAAAAAAAAAAAAAGCACTTTGCAACTAACTCACAAGCAACCAACATGCCCATATGTTGGCAATATCATGTACTTTATTCCAATTGGCTACCATCGTAGCAGCAAGGTTCAAAGCTGCTCCACTTCAGCGAATTCTACCAATTCTTACATCGATTTCATAATAGTAGTCCATTTCTTACACAATCGAGTTATGAGGGATGGGTACTACATTTAAATTAGCCTCAAAGTTTGATTTTTGTGTATATTATGGATCTACAATATGAAAAGTAATTAACGAAGTGCACGCAATATATTTTCCTTTCAAGTGACATACCAAAGTTAATCGCAGCTCACATCAAGATTGAATAACTTCTAGGCCTTCGTTACTGACATACATATCGATATGCATAGGTGCTTCCATTCCCAGTTTCCTGTAAATAAAAAATCTTCACGTTCTAATCCTCAGCTACCCCGTTCTCGTTCCCTATTTATTGTGGAGCAGAATTATGTCTCAGCAACGAAGCAGGGATTCTCAAAAAAAAAAAAAAAAGCACTTTGTAACTAACTCACAAGCAACCAACATGCCCATATGTTGGCAATATCATGTACTTTATTCCAATTGGCTACCATCGTAACAGCAAGGTTCAAAGCTGCTCCACTTCAGCGAATTCTATCAATTGTTACATCGATTTCATAATAGTAGTCCATTTCTTACACAATCGAGTTATAAGGGATGGATACTACATTCATGTTTGCCACAAAGTTTGATTCTTGTGTATATTATAGATCTACAATATGATAAGTAATTAACGAAGTGCATGCAATATATTTTTTATTCAAGCTACATACCAAAATTAATCGCAGCTCACATCAAGATTGAATTACTTCGAGGCCTTCGTTACTGATATACATATCGATATGCATAGTTGCTTCCATTCCCAATTTCCTGCAAATAAAAAATCTTCACGTACCAATCCTCAGCTTCCCCGTTCTCGATCCCTATTTATTGTGGAGCAGAATTATGTCTCAGTAACGAAGCAGGGATTCTCAAAAAAAAAAAAAAAAAAAGCACTTTGCAACTAACTCATAAGCAACCAACATGCCCATATGTTGGCAATATCGTGTACTTTATTCCAATTGGCTACCATCGTAGCAGCAAGGTTCAAAGCTGCTCCACTTCAGCGAATTCTATCAATTCTTACATCGATTTCATAATAGTAGTCCATTTCTTACATAATCGAGTTATGAGGGATGGGTACTACATTCAAGTTTGCCTCAAAGTTTGATTTTTGTGTATAATATGGATCTATAATATGAAAAGTAATTAACGAAGTGCATGCAATATATTTTCTATTCAAGCGACATATCAAAGTTGATCGCAACAATATCAAGATTGAATAACTTCGAGGATATATTGTTCTGGGGCCGGGTATCAAACCCGGGAGCTTTCATTATACGTACCAAAGCTCTATCAAATGAGCTACCCGGGAACTCTAACAGACAATGATCCAATTTTTCCCTCTATACCCACAGACCTGAAAGTGGGCTGACAACCGTCAAGCAACCAACAATGAGTGCACACTAACTCTGTGACAGTGACGTGTATTATGCAAATCAAGCTTTCAGGCATAACTTCCTCGAAATTATTCAAATCAACTTTACAGGGAGTTATACCTGAATGCAATTTAAGTCACAGAGAGTTAGTGTGCACACAGTGTTGGTTACTTGACGGTTGTCAGCCGACTTTAAAGTCTGCGGATGCAGAGGGGAAAATTGGATCAGTTTTTGTGTAGAGTTTCCAGGTAGCACAGTTGATAGAGCAATGGTACGTTTAACGAAAGGTCCCGGGTTCGATACACAGCCCCGGAACAATTTTTCCTAGAAATTATTCAAATCCACTTTACAGGGAGTTATACCTGAAAGCTTGATTTGCACATCAAAATTGTTCACTATGGTTTACTCAATTCCTTTCTAATGTAAATGAATAGTTCTGAAATAGTGTTAACAAATCAAACAATTGGTTGCACAGTTCTGTAGCTGTGACGAAATAATCCTGAGATGCCATATGGCTTGTCTATTTGTATCTGAAAATTTAGATCAATCATGCCTGTATTTTTTTTTTTATTTTATTGGTTATTTTACGACGCTGTATCAACATCTAGGTTATTTAGCGTCCGAATGATATGAAGGTGATAATGCCGGTGAAACGAGTCCGGGGTCCAGCACCGAAAGTTACGCAGCATTTGCTCGTATCGGGTTGAGGGAAAACCCCGGAAAAAACCTCAACCAGGTAACTTGCCCCGACTGGGATTCGAACCCGGGCCACCTGTTTTCACGACCAGACGCGCTGACCGTTACTCCAAAGGTGTGGACTTCATGCCTGTAGTGAGGGCATGTGTCAACATTTGGCAGTGCATCACAACTCACATTTTATCATGGCATAACTACAGGCAATATTAGCATACATCTCTAGCTTATAGATTTCTTAATGAAAACATTTAAAAAAATCTACAATTTTTTCATCAAATTTACAGAAAAGATACCTGTACTCAATGCATGCAAACACGTACTATAAGTCAAATAGTATGAAAAGGAATTATCTATGTATATTACATTACATACTGCACGAGTATCAGTATAATATTATAAACAAAGGCGGCAGTCGACAACCACACAGAGACACAGATAAATGGACGAAAAACTAGATGGACCATAAAAAACAGATAAAAAGATAAAGAAAGATATACAGTCACAGGGACAAACAGACATATACATAGACAAACACACAGAACAGGGGCAAATGCAAGGGGGTGGGATTAAAGGGATATATCCCCTCCCGAAATTTTGAGAAAAATACGAAACAAGAAACAAAAATAATATTAATTTAAATTCGTGAATGTACATAGGAATTAGAGAGTTTTCCACGTAAATTCTCTTTACTAAAGTGTTAAATTCCAAGAACTGTAGGAAGACAAACACAGCTTTCTTACTTGAAGACAGAGAGTCATGAGGAGTATTTTAGGCTTTTAATTTTCCTTCTCTTCTTAGACTATTTCATTAGTCAGTTCAAGGACAGGTTTTTAAATCATAAGGGAATCCTAAAGTCCATACAAACTTTTCTGCCTAAAAACATAGTGCGAGCATCAGATGAAGATTTAGAAACTAGTGTTGAGGCTATAGTAAATCAGTGGCCCAATGATGTTGATGCATCACCAGAGTCTTTCTTCAATGAATTGAGGATGAGGAGAAGAAATTTCCTTGATCAGAAAAATCTTCACCTAATGCCTACTGACTTTATATCATCTTTGAACAGGTGCAATGAAATTATTTTTCCCTGAACTCGCAAGGCGCTGAAACTTTTCTGCATGTTGCCTGTAACTACAGCAACACCAGAACGGTCGTTCTCAACTTTGCGGTATTTGAAGACTTACTTGAGGAGCAGACAGATTAAATGGACTGGCCTTGATGTAACTTACATACATAAAAATATAGAAGTAAAAGCTCATGAAGTACTGGATGAAATGTCTAAGAAGCCTCGTCGCCTTCTTCTGTAAATGTCATTCTGTCATTGTTTTTGTACTGCAGTCATTGTAAATGTTAAAATTAAAAAATTATGGTTTATTTAACAACACTCGCAATTGCCGAGGTTATATCAGCGTCGCCAGTGTGCCGGAATTTTTTCCCTCAGGACTTCTTTTACATGCCAGTAAATCGACTGATATGAGGCCTGTCGCATTTAAACACACTTAAATGCCTTCGAGCTGGGTTGGGGTAGAACCCGTAACTTCGAGCACAGAAGGCTATACCGACTACGCTACTCAGGCCAACTTGTAAATGTTTGTGACTCGGAAACAAATTGTGAGTATATGAACTTATTTCTCATTACTCCATTTTCACTATCTCCTCAAATCCCTCCCCGAAAAAAAATCCTGCGTCCGCCCTTGACACAGAATGAAACATAAAGAGAGACTCACAGACATACAGAGATGCCAATTAATTCTGAGGCGTTCATCTGAATAAAAATCAAGTTGAAACTAGTTACAAAATTTCTATTCTTAGTCATTAATATTTCAAGAAAGCAGGACACCAACAACGAAGGAAAGCCTTACACTCACCCCTCAGTAAGGACTTCATCCTCTTCTGCCGTTACTTCCAGTTTGACCTCCTCCTCCACTCTATTTAACTCAAGTGCCTCCTCCTGCAAATTATGTCAAACGAAGGTACAGCTGAAGAATCAATGCATGGAAGTTTATATGCTGTAGACTTTATTTTACTAAACCCAATCAAAAGTCAAACATTGTCGCTGAGAAAAGCAAAGCAATTTAAAACGAACAAAGACAAAATATTATGGCATTTTGAAAGATATATCCCATTTTAAGTGGACAGGCAGTATTTTTTGGTAAAAAATAAATAAATTAAAAAAAAATATATTCTCTTTAAGATACTCTGTGATGTGTGTACAATACAATGCACAACATTTTGTGGGTATTTGTGCCCTTATCGGATGTTGAAACACCATTTTTAAAAATCCTATGCTCTTGGTTTTTAAATCACATGCCCGCTTTGATTGTTGTTTCCGGTAAATTCATTTTTTGTAAGTTCGAGACAAAAATTGATATAATTTCTGAACTACGACCATGTCAGAGACTGTCGGACAATTTCAAAATTCAAATTTAAGTTAAAAAATCACATTCTAGTTCATGGAATTGCTTGTTGAACACCTGTCAGGTTGCGCAACTTCGCCTTAACCCATCACATATTTTAAATATTTTAACTATGCTGCTGTAAAATGGACAATTAATATGTAATGTATTTATTATTATTATTATTATTCTTATTATTATTCTTATTATTATTATTATTATTATTATTATTATTATTATTATTATTATCAGTTATCACTATCATCATTGCTATCTCCGTTTTCTTTCTTTTTTCTTGTATTAGATCGATGAGAGCTCTATAGTGTTCTTTTGACTCTGTTGACCCTCTATAGGGCTTTAACTTAATTTGTAGGCTATTATTTTCATCAGTGTTTGCATTTATTTTCTGTATTTATATGTGCTATCTGGTAGGATGGAAGGGAAGGCCTTATGGCCTTAATCCTGTCAGATTAAATAAAATAAATTATTAAAGATACATGCATGAAATTTAGAATATATATTCTCTATACTATTAGGAAATGTTTCTCTGTAACAGAATTTTACTAACTGATTTAATTTTAAAAATATGTCTGTATGTTTGCACGAAAAGGAAATCGAGAAGATGGTATTAAATTTTGTTTATTTTACAAATGTAGGGACTAATATCAAAGTTCTGTCATGGGCAGTTTGTAGAGCATGCTTTTAGAAGTAAAATGTAAACAACTGTTTGAATTTATCTTAAAGAATGGCTTAAATATATCAGTTTTAGTAAAATCCTGCATTGGGTATATTTTTTTCAATCTGGGCTCCCAAAACTTTTTTTTTTTTTTTTTGTCCAAAATATTTATATTTTCTTGAGTTCGTATAGCCATGAGGTTTGTAGGTACAAAATATTAATATTTTACTTCAAATAGGAAAAAAAGTTTAAAGAAATACCGTCCTCTTCTCTTATGAAAGAATGCCATAAACAATGAGTTAATTGGAAGAAATAAGATAGATAGATAGATAGATAGATATTTATTAGCCTTAGGAAATACAATGATTTCATGGCATCGTCAGAGTGAATACATAATAAATATGCGGTTACATACATGTTTTTCCGACATACAAGATGTCTACAATAATATACAAATAATATACAATCAATACATTCAGTAATGAAGTCAATTCTCCACAGTTTTCTTCAGACCATTACTTGTACAAGGTTCTTGGTTTCCTTATCTTCTTGGGCAGTCTCACCCCAGACATGAATCAGATAGAAAAGAAGAGCAGTAAACACAAAAGGAGATACTAACTACTGTAAGCTAAATTTGGAGTGCTAAACTAAGATACTCATTGACAGTAAAAGGCATGTGGAAAAGTAAAATATGTTTCACTGACTTTTTAAATCTAGCATAGCTAAGGGCTTTAGTTTCAACAGGGAGTTTGTTGTAAAGTCTTATCCCTGTATGTGATAAGCTATTGAGACTTTTGGATAACCTATGATGATTAAAATGTAAATTATTGCATGTTCTTGTGCTGTAGTTGTGATAATCAGAGTTTATTTTAAAACTATCATAATTTTGGTGGATGAAACAGACTGTTTCAAGAATGTAAATACAAGGTAGGGGCAAAATATCAAACTCTTTGAATATTTTTTTACTATCCGAGCGAATAGGTACTTTCTTTATAATTTTCAATATTCTCTTTTGCAGTCTAAACACTTGTGCAAGTTTTGATGATGACCCCCAGATAATTATCCCATATGATAATACAGAGTGAACATAGCCAAAGTAAACCGCTCTAAGTAGTTCCTTGGGAGTTATATTGGTTAGGACACGGAAAGCATAACACAAACGACTTAGTTTATCAGTTAAGAATTGAATATGACTTTCCCACGTGAGGTTGGAATCAATCCATATCCCTAAAAATTTTGTACAATCGACGTCCTTTATTCCAGTATTATTAAGTAGTATTTCAATGGAGTCATGTAGTTGTTTCTGACTGAAATACATACAAACGGTTTTACTGACATTCAGTTTTAGTCTATTGCTAGCTAACCACTGTTCTAGTTGTCTTGAGGTTTCATTTATTTTCTCCTGTAAATTATTTTTATCAAGAGCATTGAAAACAATATTGGTGTCATCTGCAAAGAGAACGGTTTTAGCTTGTGTTATCCTTGAGGGAAGGTCGTTTATATACAGGAGAAATAGAATTGGGCCAAGTATGGAACCCTGGGGCACCCCGCTTTTCATGATAGTGGGATATGATTTCATTGAGCCTATTTCAACAAATTGTTGCCTTGCACTTAGGTAAGAAACAAACCAACTTTTAGCTAACCCCCTTATGCCAAACCATTGTAGTTTCTGGATCAGTATCATGTGGTCAACTGTGTCAAATGCTTTGCTCAGGTCCAGGAATAGCCCAACTGTTTGATTCTTGTTGTCTTTTGAATTTAGAATAAATTCCGTGAAAGTGAATATGGCGTTATTAATTCCTTTGCCTTTTTGAAATCCAAATTGAGCATTAGATAGTGCACCATTGCAATCTAAAAACCGAACTAATCTATTATACATAACTTTTTCAAGGATTTTGGAGAATGTAGATAATAGAGATATCGGCCTATAGTTGTTAATATTTTGTTTATCTCCCTTCTTAAATATAGGACATACTTTTGCGAGTTTGAATTGTTCGGGAAATTTACCACTAATTAAAGATGAATTGCAGATGTTTACTAGTGGAGCTACTAGTAGTACGGCACATTTCTTTACAATACCATCCGGAATGTCATCAGGTCCACAGGAAAGGTTATTTTTTAGTTTTTTTATTATATCGAGAATTTCATCTGCAGTCACGGGAGATAGAAATATGGTGTTTACATTTCCTGTTCCATGTAAGGTTGTTTCCTGACTGCCTGTTACCTGGTTATTAGGATTGTCTGCTACATTTGCAAAAAATTTATTAAAAATTTCAGCTATTTCGAAGGAATTTTGAATTGTTTGACCATTATGTATTATTGAAAAGTCTTGATTTGAGACTTTGGTATTTTTACAAGTTTCTTTCTTTACAACTTCCCATATAGCTTTACCTCTGTTCTGTGCTTTCATAATGAATTCTCCATTGAATTTCAGTTTAGCTGCATGTATAACTTTCTTTAATATGCTGGTATATCGTTTATAATGTAATTTAAGATCTAGGCTATTTGTAATTTGGCACAATTTATATAACTCCTTTTTCCTCCTACAAGAAGTTACAATCCCCTTCGTTATCCAATTTTTTGAATTGTTGAACTGCTTATTTGTAAGTGTACATTTTTTTAGTGGAAAAGCAACATCAAAATAATGAGTTATTGAGTTTATAAATTCGTTTGTTTTCGCATCCACATCTGTTAAGTTGGTTACTTCAATCCAATTTTCTTTGCTTAGCAAACGTTTAAAATATTCAACGTTTTCATCATTAAAAGATCTTTTATACCTAATTGGCTTAATGCTATTTGGTTTAGGGTTTTCAAATGCATAAATATTTAAGAATATAGCATTGTGGTCTGCGATACCCATATCAATATTTCCTACTGAGAATGGATAAGAATCATGGTCAATAATTATTTGGTCTAGGCATGTTTTAGAATTAGAGGCTATTCTAGTTGGAGTGTCTATTGTTTCTATCAGATTATATGATCGAATTAGCGATCTGAATTCTGTTATGGTAGCATCACTATTTAAAAAATCTATGTTGAAGTCACCGCACAAAATTAATTGTTTCTTTTTGCTTTTTAGGTGATTTAAAAGAAGTTCAAACTTTTCTAAAAAGGTTTTTATACAGCCATCTGGGGACCTATAGACACACACTACAGTTAAATTATAATCCTGACCGCTAATTTCAGTCACAGCATGTTCGAATACTTTGTCTTGGTTTAGATAATACGTATTCTTTTTTTCTATATGTGATAAATGTTGTCTCACAAAAATAGCTGTTCCTCCATTTTTGTAAGTGTCCCGACAGAAGTAACTTGAAAGGTTGAAATCTGGAATATGACAGTATGTTATTTCCTTTGTGTTTAGCCAGTGCTCTGTACAGCATAAGATATCTAACTTCTTTAAATCATGGTTTATGATTATTTCTAATTGATACAGCTTATTTCTAATGCACTGAAAATTTTGATGCATTAATGTGACAGAGGCCATTTTGTTAGCATTATAAGAAGTCTTTTTATCAGCAAATGAGAAAGAGCTAAGTTTACATGCACTATTTAGGTCTGTGGTTCCAATCTCCGTGAGTGGCCCTGGTATAAAAAATCACGTAGATGGGCAGGCGTCTTCACAAGTCGAGCCGAGGATCTAGTTGCCGCTTCCGGGCTCTGAAGACTTTCTTGGAGGCATCGATTTTCTTCATTATCTACCATCGAGTCGGACTTCCATTGAAGAGGTAGTTCCAATTCCCCCAAATTCAAATCCAGTCCAGGTGACGACAGCTTCTCCTCTGACAGACTCCTTTGTCTCTTCTTCCGGGATAAACTTGGACATAAAGAATCCTGAAGACGAGCAGGTGCTTTACTAGATCGCGAAGAAACTCTCGTGCAGGTCTCATCATTTGGCTGATCCAATCCCTGGGACTGATCGTCATTCCACTGAAGAGCAATGGGGGTACTCGGGAGTATTAACTTGCTATGTAATATCGCTGCTATTTTTCTCACTGCTGCCTCCTTTCCTATACCGTTCAAATGTAAGCCATGTCTAGTGAAATTGTCTCTATTTAAGTCTATTTCATTTACCTTTACATGATTGTACACTTTTAGTCTCTTTTTCAGTTTCCTATTGAAATTTACAACCTCACTGTTGACACATGATGTTGTAGGAAGGTCATGTCTATGTAGAGCGTTCATTACTATGATATTGGTTTGGTCATTTCTTTCCACAAATTGTTGTAGATGACGTAGTCCATTGTCTGTGTTGTTCCTGGCTATATCATTGGAACCTCCCCAGATCACTACCGTGTCTTTTTTGGTCATTTTCTTCATCTCTTCTTTTGCAGAAGTTGTTATAACGTCCAGGCACATACCAGGCTTTACTAAACCACTCACTTCCGTATATTTATTCACCTGTAACCTTAGCTCAGATGCACACCCTCTGGCATGACTATCACCTATTACCAGTATTTTATGTTTTTTACGTGTGCTAAAATTAGGCCTACTGGAACTGGTTTGCTTCACTGCTTTCGCTGCTATTGGCCTACTTCCTTCTCCATCAACTTTTTTCCCTTCTTCACTCATCTGATGCCGTTCTTCGTATTGTAGAGGAGTAAATCTATTACTTGTGGGTATATTTTCCACAAGGCTGGTGCGAATATTTCTACCTCTTTTTCGATCAGGTTGAGACCAAGTTTCAACAGTGGAAACATTATGCCTAGGCGCCATTGTGTGGGCTTGGTTGGTAGCTATTTGGTTTGCATTTTCTTGGAGAATCCGTATAATTTCCCACGCAGTCTTCAATTCAGCGGAAACTTTACACAATTCCAATTGTAAGAATGCACAAGACGTACACTGATGATCTTGATTACCTTCAATATTACGATTATTCCTGTAAGCACAAGTACACGCAATCTGACTGGCCGCCATTTTTCATTTGTCGTGTGACACTCTAATAATAAATATCAAACATGTGGACTTCAGCTATCAAAGGTAATTAAAAAGGATTACAAGAAAAATAACTAACTGCATTTCTTACTCCAGGCATTAGCCACAACCTTTCTCAATTTCCGCTGGATTAATTGAAATGTAGCTGAAATTGAACATCTTCTATATTAGGCCTCACTTAAAATTGTAGTCCACGTGGTAAATACTGTCACCGGAATTTAAAATATTCAAAATCATATGATTTAATGAACTCTCAGTACCGCAATGTCTACCAGAACAATTGGTTGAAGAAAATTCCTGAAGGATTATGAAGAAATGGTAAGCAAAAGTGTGATATTCGTATCCTTAGTCATCACATCAGCCACTAAATAAGAAAGAAAGAATTACCGACAAACACACTTCGTTAGCTGCACTCACCTCAATTTCTGTTTTCACGATAGGAAAGTCAATGGACACAGGAGTTTCCTCAAATGTTATCTCTGATTTCAGATCATAGCTGCGGTCCACACATTCCGTCTTTATTTCAGTCGAATGTAGATATAGGACACTGCCTTCCTGCAACACACAAAAAATAATAAATATGAAATATATTCATTGTTGTTCTTAGATTGCGAGAAGGCATATGATAGTCCTACAAAAACTATGGAGCATCTTGAATGATTATAATTTACCCCCTCAACTTGATAAATGCTATTAAATCAGTATACGATTCAACCAGTATTATGTTTAACAAAAATGAAAAACCTCTCGTGGTAAATCACGGCTTTAGACAGGGATATGGGTTATCACCCTTCCAGTTTGATTTATACATCAATAAAATACTACAAGATTGGCAAATGACGAGGCCGAATGGAATATATTTTGGCAATAATAATTACATAACTGGTTTCTTACTTTTCAATTAAGACGCATGAAGCAATTACAAATTCTTATTCGCTAACAGCTGACAGGATAAAAAGAAGAGCTAACACTCATAATTAACAGACCTAACTTCAAACTCCTCTGTTTTCAGCAATGTCAATATCGTACGACGTCATGTTTTAAACAGCTGATAGGGAATCCGATGAGGCGATAAGGTAGAGCCAGCATATAGGTAATTAAGTATGGACAATTCGCGTCGGTGCCTTTGATGTAGCCGGACTGATTTCAATGACCTTCAAGCCAGCTAGAGCGTGAGATTCTGCTTTCTTCCTAGAGTTGGCGCTGACATCACACCAGCTAGCAGACGACACAGTGGAAATGTAACACATATAATTAATGCATGTAGGTACATTATGTACTCAAATAAAATAAATTGGATCCATGAAATAATAAATCTGTCATTAAATGTAATGTCTAGACTCTAGAGTTCCTTTATAATGAAAGTTGAGACGTTGACCCCCAACAACAATTAAAATATGTAATGATTTGATAGCACTGAAAATACAAAAACAAAACTCTTATGAGAAGTAAAACCATATACCTATATTATATTATATACAAATATTAAACGAATTCGATACTCAATTTTATAATGTATTATATTATTTTATAACATAATTAATTATATCTGAAATATAAAGAATTATTATTACAACTAGTTTGTCACTGAGAAATAAGGAAAAGCTGTTAACCTGAATTAATTTGAAACAAAGCATTACTGGATTATGCAATAAGGTAGGCGATGTTTGGATCCTGTGTCTCAACCAACAAGTTAGATACTATAGAGAGGCTGAAGACCTCTGATAAGCACTCCCTGCAGAGGCCAACAGTACTATGGATCGTTCCCTACAAAACATGGCGGTCTATAGCACCACCAGTCTCTGCAAGGAGTGCTTATGAAAGGTACACTGCCTCTTTGAATAATAAGATGTCCCGTAGTTTCCAATGAATACTTTATTTCATATTCTTGTATGATACACTTTCTATAATAATATTTCACAACAACATATTATTATTATTATTTATTTGTATTAATTGTAGACTTGGGTCAGTGGAAGAGCAGGCCTTAACTCTGCTAGGTAAAATAAAATAAATTATATTTTTCGGATACATCAATATTTAATTTAAACATTTCGCTACAGGTTTTGTAAAAAGCTGATTTATAAATGAAAGAGTAATAATTAAGACTTAAAAATTTCCAACAATGTCTCATTCCCTCGAATTTAAATGAAATATACCGTAAATCATAATATGTGTTGCTGGATAATTAACCCCTCTCAATACAAGTACCATTGCCCCAGAGAATTATAAGATAAGACGGACTGAGCATAAGCGAAATATCTGTATTAATAAGTTTGTACCATCAAGAGTTTAGTATTTATTGTGTTTATAGGGCCTACTCCAATTTTCTTTTTATTAATGCGTAGGGCTCTTTTTGTTAACAAAGAGGAAAGTTAGCACTTGCATCACACACTATTTGTCATTATTGTTCAAAATAATGTAAGAACAGTTTTATTCTGAAAAAGCCTCTGCTTAGTTGTGAGACACGTGTGAGATCAATATTTGTTTCAAATTATATTAGACTACATGATGTCTCCATCACGCGACAATATTTGTTTCAAATTATATTAGAGTACACGATGTCTCCATCACGCGAAAAGAAGTGTAGCTAGCTGTGGCTCCTGTTGTTTCTGATAACAATGTTAATCGTATCTTATCGTTTTAATAAATGTGGTGAGTTATGACACGAGTAACTTTCTATTAATCTCATTCTTTAATTATTATGTTGCATGCTAAGAGGTTATTTGTAGTTTTAATAATTGCAGTTTTCAAAAGTTCTCTGTGTTAATTCCAATTTCAAATGAATTTTTCTCAGTAACTTAATTATTGGATTTTTTTTTAAATTTTCGCCACTACCTTTCCTATATTTTACTCCTATTAGTTACATACGTCGTCTCTCTTGAAATCACCTTGTGAGCACTGAATTACATGATTTCATATTAGGTTAGATTAGCTGTAAGGTAATTAAATTTCTGACGAAGTCAAAAAATTATTTATTTTTCTTTTGCCGAATACATTGATCCGTCTTTAGGTGCTTTGATTTGGTTGCATTGAGTATAGCTTGTCATTTAATATCTGGGCTATATTTAGTGAAAGTAATAAAAACATAGGCCTACAGCTTTTATAAAACGCAAAGTTTTGTGTGTATTTTACTTTTTACTTATTAACATAGTCTTAATATGTAACTCAATTCACAATAATACTAACTTCATCACAGTCTTTTCCTACAACATCCGAGACACGCCCCTTTGTTTTGACTAACCAAAATATGGCGGTCCAATGTTCAATTGTCTTCAACTTTCAGAAGTCTTTAGCCTCTCTGTAGTATCTAGCTCGTTGGTCTCAACTCTATACTCAATTATTATCTTAGCGTATGCTTGATTACACTAACCTCTAGCGCTTGAAAGTGGAAATAAACGCCGGCGCGCAGAGAAACAAAACACTGGAAAATTCGTTCAGTGTCCATTCTTTATAGTCCCTATTCGCTGGTAGAGCCGTTACAGTGAACGCATTGCACTTTAAATATCCGTTGCGTGCGATACGATGTAGTGAACGCTTGTCTTTCGTCTCCTTTCATTGGTAGAGAATACGTGATGATACACTCTTAAGTTACTTTTGTGGAACACAATCATGAACTTCACCGGTAATTTATTGGTTTGCAGTGGTAAAATACAACTATAGAAAACTTTTTTGTGAAGCAGAAACTCTAGATAGTATTTGTACTACTAACTAGAGAATTCACTTGTAATGTACAACACCATACATTATGGACTAGGGCCTTGGTCGGTGTTGTCCATGTGCGGGCTTACTCGCCTAGGGTTTTTCTAGTTTTTTTTTCGGCGACATGATTTAATTATTATTATAAATTACGCATTTAGAAAATAAACAGTAATTAATAATTACTCTCAATATGATTACCTGTGATAAAGAATTCGTCTCCTCTGTAACTGTTTTATAACTGGTTTCTTTTGCCAGAGGGTCGATATCAGGTTCCATCTTGATCATGTCCATCACGACTAAAAAAGAAAACAATAAGAAACTTAAACTGACATGCAATATGTCAGTTATTTCGAGATACTTGCTAGCATGTGTAATAATTCCACATCACCGTAGTACACACACAAACGAACGAACACGAGCACAGATGAGCTTGTTGATTCTAGGGATGTTACAGTATTTTTACATTAAAAACAAAGCCGAAGAATTGAAGAATGAAGTTGTCAGAAAGACATTAACCACCGACATATGTTATACCAGATACCAGCAATTCAATGATAAAGCGAAACAATAGTATAACATAAAAGTTTCAAATATAAATACATCTTCATATTGTTCGAATTTTATATAATAGTGCTAAGAATTAAACAGATTTCTCCACTATGAACAGATATGTCTCAAAGCGGAAATGGATACAAATGCAAAAGAAAAGTGTGTGGATGCTGTTTACTCAAAAAGTTGTATCTTGGTTCGGGACAAAGTCCGTTTTCGAAGAATAGATGATGCAACTTACGCTACGATAGAATACAGTGTAACAATGTACTTACATTTGCGAAAGAATATGATAGATTTATATACCTGTTTCAGTAGCATTATCCATGTCCAATATTAATACAAAATTATAGGAAAAAATATTTGAACTTTAACAGCTGGGAGTGATCGAGGAAGCCGTGAACATTTTACTTAAAAAAAAAAAAAAAAAAAAAAAAGAAACCGTGAGAGAGAATAGGCTGAACAATGTACTGTAGTCTTTATCAGGGTGCGAATTAACGTAGCAGATGGGGAGGATGATTTCCCCCTTGCTGCAAAGTTATCCCCCTCTCATAAATTCATATTAATATCCTTGCCAGGGAGGGGCGAATCTAGCTACTTGGCGCCTCTAAGCAGAAAAAAATATTTCCGCCCGTTATTCCACCCAATATATGCGTCATTGGATCAAATGAAATAATTGATTCCGCGTCATTATTACTGTTTCTAGTATCGGAAACGCCTGACTCTGATAAACCACAGGCTCCACTATTTTCGGTACTGTTCGCCATATTATTACACTTTGATATATCTGGGTCCCACGTCGTGGCGTTCTGGTCAAAGGCATCCTGCCTAGCACTCGCGTAACGGAATGCGAGCTGGTTTGAGTCCTCATAGGGGAAGGAATATTACCATGAAATTTCTACCAGTATATGGGTCCGGTGCCCACTCAGCATCGTGATGTACTTGGGGAGCTACGATAGGTAGCTAATGTTATGTTTTATTTAACGACGCTCGCAACTGCAGAAGTTATATCAGCGTTGCCGGATGTGCCGGAATTTTGTCCCGCAGGAGTTCTTTTACATGCCAGTAAATCTACTGACGAGCACACTTAAATGCCATCGACCTGGGCCGGGA
This sequence comes from Periplaneta americana, assembly GCF_040183065.1. Classification (NCBI taxonomy): domain Eukaryota; kingdom Metazoa; phylum Arthropoda; class Insecta; order Blattodea; family Blattidae; genus Periplaneta; species Periplaneta americana. The sequence continues at coordinate 163,974,794 of NC_091132.1, forward strand.
TCGAACCCGCAACCTTGGGCATAGAAGGCCAATGCTATACCAACTTGCCAACCAGGTCGACGCTACGATAGGTAGCGAAATCCGGTTGTGAAAGTCGGCTATAACGGCTAACCACACGATACCTGCATTCTGGTTGGATGACGTCCACCTCTGCTTCGGCATGTGAACGCGAGGCCAGCAGTTGGCTGGTCGGTCTGAGCCCTTCAAGGACTGTGGTGCCACGGATTATTATTATTATTATTATTTATCTGGGCTCGAACTGGAACAAGATAGCTGTGTTTATTCTTTAAATAGCACATCTAGTTTTGCACTTTTTCTTACAATTTTCTGTTTTATTGCCTTGTCTTTCGCGAGTTTCCGGTTTTGACAACCACTCAGCTTTTTCTGACTGTCACTCATTATAATGAATATTAAAATATAAATTACCTAGACACAAAACAACTGCACTCTTTATCGTTTCAGATGAAACTGAACTGCCAAGTGTCCGGCTGCTACAATGGCTCGCGGTATTTTCTTTGAATTGAAGTCTGAAAGGACATTATTCAGTGTTGATATTGGCTACCATTATGGCAGAATTAGCGGCGTCTCTCATCACAAAATTATTACGTGTAACGAGATTTGAAGGGTACTCAGGAATAATGATCAAGGTCCATTTTAGAAAGTTTCGAGAAAAACGAATTTTAAAGTTTAAGCACTTAATACTTTGTTATGTGTGTATTTAATAGAAATTGATGTAGTGGAATGTCAAGAACGATGATTTCTTATTACTAGCTAGACCACATGATAGTACTTCCTTTCCACTATAAGATAGCATTATTAACTCAATTTCGATTTTTGATGGACCTTGATCGTTTTTCCCGTGTACCCTTCATTTGCCTTCCTAACATATCGTAATATAATACTAGTAAGTTCTTTAATGTTATCACGCGAGATTCTTACGGTGAGAGGGCATAACGTTGAAAAATGTTCTATGATAGCATTATGACACTATTATTGAAAAACTGTTCTCTTCTTTCGTTGACGGACTATTAATTCTATGGCTGGGAGGAAAAAGGTCTTAAGACAATTTCTTGTGAAAATGAGATTTTTATATATTCTGAAAGCGGAAACAATTCTCTACAAGCTGGTAAAATGGATAAAGTCAAATAACACTCTTGACTGAATTTACAGAGTGTTACCTAATGTCCTAAGTACTTTTTGAGTCGAGCACACACAGAATAAAGGACTTAAGAATATTTAATACTTTATTCCTTATAAACCATCACATGTTTACGTTCCATGTCTCCCTATTAAAAAGGTCTAACTTGCATTCTAGCTATTTTATCATATACGGATGCCCTTTCCTTTTAAAACTTCAAGCACCAGGGTAAATAGTCCTATAATTATATATTATTATAATGTACCAAAGTACATATGATATTTCCATGCAGATATTCTGCGTCATCATACGATGAAAGAGTAATGGAACGGAGAAAAATTCTCTCCGGCACCGGGTTTGAACCCGGGTTTTCAGCTCTACGTGCTGACGCTTTATCCACTAAGCCACACCGGATTCTACCCCGGCGTCGGAAGAATCGTCTCAGTTTTAAGTTCCAACTCTTGGGTTCCCTCTGGTGGCCGCCCTCTGCACTACGTCATAGATATCTATGAACCTAGGACCGAAGTTCACACATGTGCTGAGGTGCACTCGTAATGAGTGATTAGTTGGCCGGGATCCGACGGAATAAGCGCCGTCTTAAATCACATGTACTTCGGTACATTATAATAATATATATGAGATGCGTAAATCACTTCGTCTTTAGATTTAGTACACCATATTTTCTTAATAATTTAATAACAAAGCCAGCAATGCATACAATCACATTTTCACAATATTCTGTCATTGAGAATGATGTAAGAATGAGGGAACAGTAATGAATGTCTGCAGATGAAAGTTGTATGGCAGTGGTCGTCAGCACTCTCTGAAATGGATAAAGGGTATTCAGTGCAACATAATATGCCCAGTCGTGCAGCAGGGAGAGACCATAACCACCAGCAGCCCCGGGTGCACCATAGTGCAGTCTCTTATCCGTGGTATTGGTAACTTGACTTGGCATATGAGGAGCATCGTTTCAAAACGTATTAAGTCCCCCAGTGGACGAAATTAAATTTGTTACTTTCTATTATCTTTCATGCTGTGAAGTCTGATGGTTCCACGTCGTCATATTTGTAAACTGTGAAACCAGTACTTAAAAATGGTTTTGTGTAGTGTTTTGAAAACTTCTCTGGTTTACGAGTAATCCAGTTTTTCGTCGTTCGTGTAAAAAAACTGTAAGTGGCACATAATACGTTTTGAAACGATGCTCCTCATTTGGTCTGCCTCTTTTGATGGCAATGTATATTTTATTTTAGCAATATAGTGAGAGAGATTTGGGATATTTGAGGTGTTGATATAAATAATCCATCACGTATGCTCTGTTCTAATGACTGCTGTTCTAAAGAGTTATGTCGCCTCCGATTCACAAAACACTGAGGATTATTATTACAGTGTGTTAGATATTTGGAAAATACCATTGAGTATATAGGCATCGTTTTAGTGGACATCCCTATCTTTGTAATATAATTTAAATAAATTAAATTTATTATATAGATTTTAAATGTAGCCTATTGTTATTCCATTTCTGCTATAGCCTATGTTTATTATTGTTAATTCTTTATTACATGTTGGCTATCTCTTAAGCTACAAAGATTGTTAACAGAGGACAATGCTATCTGAAAAATGAGTAATATGTAAGATTTTGTTATAATAATTTATAATTCGGTGTAGTTAAATGTGAGAATTTAATATAAAAAAATATATATTTTTGTTAAGTAACATTTAGTTTAAAGGAGAGAATAATGTAATGTCATTTAAATAAGTTATTTATGTATTTTCTAACGTATATAAAATCACGTAAAACATATTCCTTGTATTCCGTCATTGGAAATAGAAATTAGCTAATAAGCAGGGCTAGGATTTCGATGAAAGTGCATCTTTTTTCTAGTAAGCCAGAAACATTGTGCTTTACTATTCATATATGTGTTTAAAACATATCTATTAGGGCATTTTTGTACATTTTTTGCCTCTTACAACTCATAACAGCATTTTTTGTTTTATTCGGTCATTTTTGGGGTATTTTCATTTAATTTTGGCCATAAATCCCCATTATTAATGTAAAATATTATTTATTTCCTTTGATATTTTCTCTACATATTTTGTCCATTAATACCCATTATTTTAATCGTTTTTCTACACAAATATTGTCATTTTAACTTAGTACACCCCCAATACAGACTTCAATATAGATTTCTCTATACCTGCTAGTTCCAGGTAAGAGTGGCCTTGTGGAGGACTATATGGAACTAGATCAGATAAAATAATTAATTAAAGTGTACTGCTTAGAAAAATTATGTAAAATTAAATAAACTTGAATGTTGGTACTAGAATTTAATTTAATTACTGGTCTAAATATTGATATTCCGACTAACCCATAAATGTGAGATCAATTTTTAGAGCATTTTAAGGGTATTTTTGAAAGATTATTAGTTCATAAATGCATTGTTTTTAGGATATTTTTTTTATAATTTATAGGTCATCAAAAGCCTAGCCCTACTAATAAGTCTATTTATGAGGAATATATTTTTTATTGGGTTATTTTACGACGCTGTATCAACATCTAGGTTATTTAGCATCTGAATGATATGAAGGTGATATTGCCGGTGAAATGAGTCCGGGGTCCAGCACCGAAAGTTACCCAGCATTTGCTCATATTGGGTTGAGGGGAAAACCCCGGAAAAAACCTCAACCAGGTAACTTGCCCCGACCGGGATTCAAACCCAGGCCACCTGGTTTCACAGCCAGATGCGCTGACTGTATGAGGAATATAAAGCGTTTATATTTAAAACAATGATTAGTTACATTATTTAGATTTACTTATTATATGTTAGAAAATAAGTAAAGGAGTTCAGTTATATTATACAGTGAAGGGGGATGTCCGCTAAGAAAACGCCTATATACCCAATGGTATTTTCTAAACTTCGAATGCTTTATAGAAACAATAATTTGTGCTCCCATAACATGGCGACGCGCGTAATTGCGCGAGAGGCTTGAATTTTTTCATGACACCAGCACCAATTGTGTGCCTGGAATATATATCTATAAAGTCTTTGACGTCTGCTTACCAAGGTGAACATGTGGTGCATAATGCGGAAAAATGGCAGACAAACTACAGACGAAGAACGAAGAATAATAGTTCGTTTACACAATCGGTGTAAATCACTCTTCAAGATTTACAAAACTGTAAGTAGATCACGAGCAACCTTGACCGATTTTGACAAGGGAAATCTGTATATATATAAAAAAGAAAAATGTGTGTAGACCGGGACGCCCAAAAATCTTTTAATTTAATTTTAATTTAGTAGGTTATATTACGACGCTTTATCAACAGCTTAGGTTATTTAGCGTCTGAATGAGATGAAGGTGATAATGCCGGTGAAATGAGTCCAGGGTCCAGCACCGAAAGTTACCCAGCATTTGCTCATATTGGGTTGGGGGAAAACCCCGGAAAAAACCTCAACCAGGTAACTTGTGCCGACCGGGAATCGAACCCGGGCCACCTGGTATCGCGGCCAGACGCGCTAACCGTTACTCCACAGGTGTGGACCCCAAAAATCTGAATGAAAGAGTAACTGTTAGGAAAGTAAAAAAGATCCACACATTAGTGTACCTAAAATTGCAAGTGAGCTTCAAAGCAGCTTAAAAATGAATGTCTGTGCTACTACTGTTACAAATTATCTGAGATTAAATGCCTACTATGGTAGAATATCCCGCAGAAAATACTACATTAACGATGTAAATAGGAAGAAACAATTACGATTCGCAAAAACATATGTTAATGCGGCTCAAGAATTCTGCAAGAGATTTATATTTACGTTCATCGGATGGCAGAAGTTTCGTGTAGAGGCAAAAGAATACAGAGTTGCGGAAAGAAAACCTGAAAAGTAAAACACGGTGGAAGTTCTGTGCTCGTGTGGAGTGCGGGTATGGGGTCATTACATTTCATCGAAGGTACTCTAGATTAATATCAATATACTGATATGTATGATCCAAAGCATACGGCTTTGAATACTAGACTCTGGATCGCCTATAATACGCCAAAATACCTGCAAACAACACTACAATCTCCGGATATTAATCCAATCGAGCATTTGTAGGCTTCTCTGGATAAAAAACACAGAACGAGACACATTTCTGTCAGTTCTCTCCTTTTCGGGAAACTTATCTTTTCACTGAAGCTTGGAATGTCCCTCACGAAGTTCCTTTTAAGGGACGGCATAGCCATGGCACTAAGCCTCTCCACAACATCGAATAAAATAATCTACTAGTAATTTTATATCCAAATAATAATTTTTTTATACATATCAGTGTTTATCTAATCTGACGGTATCATGCCCAGGCTTTCCATACTGGTTTCTGGAAAATAAAATAATAATCATTATTATTTCAGGGTGGAGCAGAGCAACTTGCTATTTCAATTTGGTGCCCTGAAGTGAGGGTTGCTCCGAGGAGGGTGGGGGTAAGCACATTCGAGGGGCCGGGGCGTAAAGTTGTAGCTCTGCTTAGTTTAGTTAGCATCATGGAGTGGATGAAGGTGGAGCACGCGTTCACTGTCGAGGCATACTTTTCTAATGGTCGCTCAATCATCGCCACGCAACGTGCATTCCATACCCATTTCAATATTGCGCCCCGTGGTCGTGTTCCTGGCTGGCAGTCAATTGTTTCATGGGTAAACAACATCAGGGAAACTGGTGATGTGAAGAAAAGAAAACCTGGGCTTCCACGAATAGCAAGGTCACCACAAAACTTTGATATGGTAAGACTTTCTGTTGTGCGATCCCCTCAGCGCTCTGCAGCTGCTTTTGGGTTGTCTGCCCGTTCTGTGAGGGGAATCCTTCATGAAGAACTGACATTTCATCCCTACAAATTGGCGGCAACACTTCCCAGGACGCCTCATCTCCTTGAGGGGCGATCTGCACTGACCTGCACAGTCGCCTGATTTAGCCCCCTGCGACTTTTTTTATGGGGCTATCTAAAATCCCTTGTTTACAACGATCGTCCTAGCACCCCGGCTCATCTGAAGAACAACATTCGTCAAGCTGTTGCCAACATAACCGTCGAAAAAGTTGAACGAAATTCCGAGTTCGATTAACGCAGTGTATTGAAAATAATGGACGCCATCTGCGTGATATCATCTTTAAAACTGTGTAAACATAAAATTTATATGTTGTACTTTATGTTGTTCAAAGAATTAAATATATATCTGCAGTATTTTTGTTGTAATTGAATTTCTAAATAAGCAAGTTGCTCTGCCCCACCCTGTATTATTAAATTTTCGATTCACATCCTTCTCTTTGCAATTACTACTCTGTCGTTCCTTTTTCTCTGGCTGTCTATCTACATGTGGCTCATTTGATTTCAAATCGCATAGTGAGTATTATTTTTAAAAAGAAACTTTATTCCTTAGATTTCACTTTTTCTTTGTTTCTAAGTAGTACCTATAATTATTGTAATTAAAAATAAAAATTTTAGATTTTTGCACAAGTAGTTTCTTTTTATAAATTAAAAAAAAAAAGGACAAAACAAGAAATATGGTGCAGTTTTCGATTACACAAGTGCACGTAATTTTTGAACCAGTGCCGCTAGAAAGGTGTGTTATATCTGATAGAATGCTGTATTGGAGTTAAATCGCTCGCTTGAACTCGGTCGAGTGTCGCACCCTCAAGTGAGATATGATCGGTCGTGATACGCTCATTATAAATAGAAGCACAGTATAAGGTCATCTCACTGACATGTCTTATCTTGTATGGAAGGCCACAGATAAGATACACATGTTTTGCTCACATGGTAAAAATAAGGCTGTATTTTCTGTGTTTATGACAAAACGTTTAATGGAACAGTCAATGGAACGTACCAAAACTGGAACATGAAGTTATAAATAAAATAGTATGAAAAACTTCGATATACACTTATTATTGCTAATTAATAATTATTCACAGCACAGTCCGTATAGGCCAGTTTCTATCTGATGCTTTTCCAATTCACTGCAGGCTAAAGCAGGGAGATGCACTATCACCTTTACTTTTTAACTTTGTTCTAGAATATGCCATTAGGAAAGTTCAGGATAACACAGAGGGTTTGGAATTGCGCGGGTTACATCAGCTTCTTGTCTATGCCGATGACGTGAATATGTTAGGAGAAAATCCACAAACGATTAGGGAAAACACGGAAATTTTACTTGAAGCAAGTAAAGCAATCGGTTTGGAAGTAAATCCCGAAAAGACAAAGTATATGATTATGTCTCGTGACCAGAATATTGTACGAAATGGAAATATAAAAATTGGAGATTTATCCTTTGAAGGGGTGGAAAAATTCAAATATCTTGGAGCAACAGTAACAAATATAAATGACACTCGGGAGGAAATTAAACGCAGAATAAATATGGGATATGCGTGTTATTATTCGGATGGGAAGCTTTTATCATCCAGTCTGCTGTCAAAAAATCTGAAAGTTAGAATTAATAAAATAGTTATATTACCGGTTGTTCTATATGGTTGTGAAACTTGGACTCTCACTTTGAGAGAGGAACATAGGTAAAGGGTGTTTAAGAACGTGGTGCTTAGGAAAATATTTGGGGCTAAGCAGGATGAAGTTACAGGAGAATGGAGAAAGTTACACAACACAGAACTGCACGCATTGTATTCTTCACCTAACATAATTAGGAACATTAAATCCAGACGTTTGAGATGGGCAGGGCATGTAGGACGTATGGGCGAATCCAGAAATGCATATAGAGTATTAGTTGGGAGACCGGAGGGAAAAAGACCTTTGGGGAGGCCGAGACGTAGATGGGAGGATAATATTAAAATAGATTTGAGGGAGGTGGGATATGATGATAGAGACTGGATTAATCTTGCACAGGATAGGGGCCGATGGCGGGCATATGTGAGGGCAGCAATGAACCTTCGGATTCCTTGAAAGCTATTTGTAAGTAAGTAATTAACCCTGCGCTGGTGACCTGAAAAAAATTACATCAGTAGTGACGTGGGGTTTGAGATACCCCATTTCATTTTTAGGCCTTTTACTGAATATGACATTGAACATACTGAAGGAAGTATTGCAAGCAGCTAGACAATCCACACATAACAAACCAGAGTGATCTAGTAGTAAACAAAAAACAAAGCAAGGTGGGGTGTGTCAAACCCCACTCACCAAAGCAGGGTTAATAATTATTCAATATTTGATTTACCACATATATAATATGATAGGTCCATACATAGTGTTCCGCATATATACTGCGACAATGTAGAAACGTTTTACAAAATATTATTGATACAGCAGTAGATTAATAACAACATTAGTACAGAGTTAACGTCACAGAAAATATAATAAAACGAGAGACAGAGATGGCCATGACTGATGTTTATGCTTACCTGTGTGATTTTTCGAAATACTGTATTAGTTCATTACTCTTCAACTGCTGGACTTTTGGATATTGAAGTGTTATATTATTGTGATTTAGTGGCTGCTGCTTCTATGATTATGTTAGTAAGGTGGACGTTTGCCTATTTCCTATGAAATCCTTGATTTCATCTTCTCGTTTTTGGTTTGAAGAAAATTTTTTGGGATTTAACAACATTAACTTTCTCATCGATTATACAAAGCTCTAATTTTTTTTTAGTGTCTTACTACTTATTATTTTGTGTGATCTTCACTACCAGTAAAGTACTGCTTTGCTTGTTTCGTGTAAATTCTGTGAAGTGATGGCATATGTGTATATAATTTCGTCCAGATATTCAGTCTTTCCGTAACTAAGGTAAACAATTCAAGTATTGTACATGTTACTTGCATACGAAGAGGAGCTTTACTATCAAGGAATAACGTATTGCTTATTCGCCTATATTTGTTGAAAGTCAATTGTGTGGAAAAACTTTTACTACTAGAGGCATTAATATTCTCTTGGCCCGCAGTCAAGATTCTATGCAAGAATCGCTAAATAATATTAATGAAGATATATTATACGATCCAGATCAGAAGAACGAAGACCCAGTGACTTCACACATTAATTACAGCTCTAATATAGAACAAATTATTCACCTTATGGGCGATACTGATAATAACGAATCCTCAATATCCAAGATAATTCAGCACCATATGAATATGAATGATATTTGCTCTTCCTCTACCACTTCAACTCCTTGCCTGGTTTCAACAGCTCTATGTAAGGCATGTGGCAAATCTTTTTCTCAACGGGGTATCAATCTTCACATTGCCCGATGTCATGAATCTTTGAATGATAATCCAACAGTATCGTCTGACATTTCTGTCAATAATTCTCATGTTTTGATCGATTCAAGTCCTTCTTCTTTTCATGCCCTATTTGTCCTTCTACAGATTCCAAGATTTTCAAATCTGCTAGAGGATTAAAGATTCATTGTTCTCGAGTTCATTCTCAATCTTTTATTCCAGATTCTTCTACACCTAATTCTATAGATGATTTTTTCTCTAAACTAAGTACCTACAAGAAAAATGTTAATGTATTAAGCCGAATACCTAAAGGCGCTAGATCTTCAGCTGCCAGTCGCTTAAGTCAACAAATTGATTTTTGTTTATCGCACAATACTACTACCCCTGGCATGATTTATTTCTTTTCGCATATTTAACTCTTCGAGTTCCTGATCGTTCTGGTAATAAATCTCTAATATCTAAAATCAAAGACAATGTGACAAACTTCCCATCCAGTCCTCCTCATGTCAGGAATCGTTCATATAAAGGTGATTCTCCTTCTAATCACATCCGTCGTTTAGAACAGAAAGTTTCAGAAGGAGATATCCGTGGCGCTGTTCGCTTCTTACCTTCAGATTTGGGAGTTGCAGATCCAACAACTGCTACATATGATGTTTTAAAATCTAAACATCCACCTCCTTCTAGACCTTCCTCTTTCCCTGACCTTCCTGATCCTACAGCACCCAGCCTATCAGTCATCAGCGAAGACGTCTTCAAATCTCTACAGAGCTTTCCACAAGGTTCCGCGGCTGGTATCGATGGTTTACGACCTCAACACCTTAAGGATCTGGTTTCTGTATCTGCAGGTGATTCCGGTAAACGGCTTCTTTCTTCATTAACCCACCTTTGCAATTTTCTGTTACATGGCGACTTAGATCCTGGGATTTGTCCTGTATTTTACGGAGCTTTCCTTATTGCGATCAATAAGGATGGTGGCATCAGACCTATTGCCATTGGGAACACTTTCCGAAGATTGGTATCCAAAATAGCTTGTGTTAGTGTCAAAGAAGAAATTAGTGCATATTTTAGACCGAATAAATTTGGCTTCGGTTCACCTCAAGGCTGTGAAAGTACAATTCATTCATTGCGCTCATTCATTTCTGCCAGTTCTCACTCTGATAAAATCGTCCTTAAGTTAGATTTCAGAAATGCCTTCAATTGTATAGAGATACCATGTTGCAAGCTGTCAAACTTAAAATTCCACAACTTTTCCCCTATTTCTGGCAATCATACAGACACCCTTCTACTTTATTTTTTGGTTCTGATACAATTATGTCTCAATCAGGTTGCCAACAAGGGGATCCGGCTGGCCCTTTACTTTTTAGTCTAACAATTCGTCCCCTTATTAAAGATCTTATTAGTGAACTCAACCTTGTTTACTTAGATGATGGTTGCTTAAGTTGAGCCCCTTCATATGTTTTGCAAGATCTTAATAAAATCATTCAATTCGGTTCAACTACAGGGTTAGAACTTAATCCTGATAAATGTGTTTTTTATTTTTGTTCTAAGTTTAATCAAACTGTTTTCTCTTCTTTTCAAAAACTTGCTCCGGGTATTTTACTAATGTCAAAATCCACTTTTAACGATTCTTGGATCTCCCGTCTTTTTTGGAAGCTGCCGATCACATCGCTGAAGAAAAACTAATTTCTTTGCAATATTTCATTGATCATTTAAAACTAATACATCCTCATATTTCTTATTATCTCTTTAAAAATTGTTTTCTAATCCCTAAGATGACTTACTTTATGCGTACTACTCCTTTATGGCTTCTTCCAACTTTCCTACATAAAGCTGATGCTCTTTTTCGATCCAGTTTGGAAATCATCCTCAATATAAGTTTTACCAATACTAGTTGGACTCAAGCCTCTCTCCCAATTAAATTTGGTGGTGTGGGCATTCGGAAACTTTGTGACGTTTGTATACCTGCTTTAGTTTCTTCTGCCTTTGGAGTTTTCCGTTGCATCATATCGCTCTTTCCTTTATACAGTGATGCAGTTGAAATCTGCCATGTGCGTGATGCTCTGACAAGTTGGTATACATCCTCACAAACCACTCATCCTCTTGCCCATCCTGAATTTAAAAAACAGTGGGACGTTATCTTTTCCCAAAAAATTTTAGATACGCTCCTTTCTTCTTTCACATCCGAACAAGACATTGTACGTCTCCTAGCTCTTCATCAAGACAGTGAGTCTGGAGCTTGGTTACACGCATTACCTTCTCCTCACATTGGCACCCTAATAGATAGTACATCCTTTAAAATCGCAATAGCTTTACGCCTTGGTTGTAAACTCTGCCAGCCACACCAATGTATTTGCGGAGGAATTGCTAATATTTACGGTCATCATGCATCATGCATCATCAACTGTGTGAGGAGCAAGGGTCGCATTCCCAGACATACATCACTCAATGATATCATTAAAAGATCTCTGACTTCTAGTGGCATCCCGTCTCTTTTGGAACCACCAGATATTAGTCACGCAGATGGTAAACGACCCGATGGTCTGACCTTAATTCCATGGTCTAGAGGAAAATCTTTAATTTGGGACTCCACTTGCGTTGACACTCTAGCTCCATCTCACTTACCGAATACCTCCAGATGCGCAGCATCTGCTGCTGAATTAGCCGTGAAGAACAAAGTCAATAAATATGCTCATCTTTTAGACAATTATATCTTTGTCCCATTTGCTGTGGAGACCTTCGGTCCTTGGAGTCATGACGCTAAAGTTTTGGTATCTCAAATCGGCCAAATTTTGATCTCCATTACTGGTGATCGCCGTTGCACTACTCATTTGCGTCAACGCTTAAGTATTGCTATTCAAAGCGGAAATGCAATGAGCGTTTTGGGTACTCTTCCAGAGTCCAGCCCTTTGGACGACTTTTTCTCCTGTAAAATATTTTATCTCTATGTAAATGTTTATATTTAGGTTTTATATATGTGTAATTGTAACGGTGAAAATATTGTCACTCAAATAATTTTTTATTTATTTATTTATTTTTTTCATAAGTGTATACTATTTTTGGCAGTGTTTTTTGTAAGTAATTTTATAAAACGAATAATCATGCTGCACAACTGTTACAGACGCAAAGATTGATACACTAATTATTAGAGATTATTATTATTATTATTATTATTATTATTATTATTATTATTATTATTATTATTATTACTAGAAAACTTGATACAGTTCTTGCATTATCGTGATTGTGTTCTCCGTTTATAATAATTACATTTACATCCAATAACATCTATCAGATGTGGCAAAAACAAAATCACTCCTGTGTGGGGGAAAAAAAAAAAACAAAACAAAACATTTACCTACAACATTTATATTACATTTTAAAGTTTTAAAGCAAGTTTTGTAGTTGTACTATGGAGAGGTTAGATAAACATTGCAAAGTTTTGAAATGATAAACATCTATGATGTTACTACACAGGTCATCACTGTAACAAGAACCAATGTCTAACGCATGGCTTAAGGTACAGTTTGTTTACGGCGATCATCGCCGGACGCACATCACCAGCGATTGTCGCCTGAGTTGCTAGCAGTTGAAATGAATGCGTACGGTTTCTTTACAGCGAAGATCGTCAGCGCTGTTCGTCGGACGCGACGCAGATCGCTGGAGGTTGCTTCTGAAGCAAATTCAGGACGCACATCGCCGCATTCGTGTTCAATAATCGATATTTAGACAAGGTCATGTTGTAATATCGAATATCTAATTTGTACGCGTTAACCACGTCTATACGTTTTGGCTGCAAAACAAATCAAGACGTTTTGTAATTTTTCGCGGTCTGAAGACGAAATTATTATTGAATATGTATCACAATATAATGCTCTTTTTAATATGAGCATGTGAATTAATAAACAAATTAAAGAATAAACCCTTACATTACAGATTACATTTTTATCACGCCCGAGCCCCAGAGATTTTCGTTCAGTGTTGGATAAGGGGGAAATTCTCTCTTCTGTACGTTTTCCACCAGCTCCCTTGCACTAGATTTCGGCTGCCATAACCTCAAATTTTACAGAAATGTAATTGATCGTATATACAAGGCATAATAAAAGCCCAAACGAACCAAACCTAACCTAACACATGTTCGTACATGTAAAGTGTATAAGCGGATTATGAAGGGAACAACCTCAGCGCTAGTTTAGCCAATTTTTTTAATTACTGTTTGGAATACACCATGTAATGTAATACATAATAATAATAATAATAATAATAATAATAATAATAATAATAATAATCAGTTCATAACCTGAGTTACTGCCAATCTTTCAGCTGGAGTTACGGGAGTCTTGACAAAATTTGTAGGTAATTTAACATTGTCATTTTCAATTAAACTCAAAACATAATCAAACTGATCAGGTGAGAGTCTGAAATATTCCTTAAATTTTGTAGCGTTTTTATAAAGATGTCTCATTATCAATGTGTTAAAACAGCTTTCTGTAAACCTATTCCTGAATATTTCATTAGTCTGTAGCTTGTTCCTTTTATAATACGCATGCTCGATAGTGATATCGTCATCTCCCTCTTCTAGAATAAATAGCAACTTCATTATCTTGGATTTATTCATATAATTTTCTGGTTATGTCCGTGGCCTACATTAATTTACTTGACCAGTAGATGAAGGAATAAACGACTGAGAATCTACAGTGATGTGCGTCAATAAAGAAACCACTTCTCGGCGATCATCGCCAGCGTTTATAATCGCCGGCGATGTACGTCCGACGATGATTGCTGTAAACAAACCGTACCTTTATACCGTTCGAGGATTTATCGCTCGTGACAATTTTACCCATCATGCATGTGTGCTACCTATCAGATTATGCTATGAACTACTTGGCGCTCGAGCGAGAAAGTCCGATGGAGACCTCTGATATTCGGTTTCACATATATTTGAACTGGCTATAATTTAATATTCATATTAAACCAGTTTTACGAAATCATTTGTGGTTCATGCTTCCAGTTTTCTTAATCTCTCGGTTTTATTTTACACTTTATTCGCACACACGCCACAAGATTTTCACGCATAATTCACGCTGTTGTCACATACAATTATAAGAGGTTACAATATATGAGTAATTCAGAGCAGAAGTGGTGTAAGTCAAGAATGGATAATGAGGGTTAAAGTATACATTCTGTAAAATACAGCACAAAGTAGCAATTAATACTCAATTAATTGAAACTGTCAGTAGTCAGTGGACAGCAAGAAGGACATCTTACCTGCTACTTTGCCCTGTATTTTACAGAATTTTTACTTTAAACCTCATTACCAATTTTGACGTACACCACTTTTGCTCTGAAGGGCTCATATATCAATAAAGCACATTTATATAACTTACGATAAATCTTATACAACAGATATGCGTAAACAATTCAGATCAATTTCTGATAATCCAACAAATGTAAAATCCAGTTAGCTATATTTAGGCAAATACGGCTTTGAAATTATATATATATACACACACTAAAAGTCAAAAGTTTTCGATCAGCTATGAAAACAACTGTATACTTTATTTCAATGTACAAACACATCGGAAAAACTAAATAGACCAACAAATTAAATATTTTCTCTCTCTAGTATTATATGATAGAAAATTTCTAAACGAAATCCCTGCTTTAACCACAAACCCATAGTTGGGATATTAACTGTCATAAATTTATATATATATATATATATATATATATATATATATATATATATATATACGACCTACTCCTTTACACTCGACAAAATATAAACAATTTCTCTTTAATAGCCAATATACATGATCATGAAATTAGAAATAGTGAACAAATTAATATTCCATACTTTTTATTTTATTGGGTTATTTTACGACGCTGTATCAACATCTAGGTTATTTAGCGTCTGAATGATATGAAGGTGATAATGCCGGTGAAATGAGTCCGGGGTCCAGCACCGAAAGTTACCCAGCATTTGCTCGTATTGGGTTGAGGGAAAACCCCGGAAAAAAACCTCAACCAGGTAACTTGTCCCGACCGGGATTCGAACCCGGGCCACCTGGTAATATTCCATACTGTAGATTACATAAAACTAGTACAAATTTTTCTGTCATGTGGGTGAAATTATATAATAAGCTTCCCTGTCCATATTATAAGCTACCAACCAATAGTTTCAAAGCTAGATTTTATAATTGGCTTTTAATTAATCCTTTCTACTCTGTAGATGAGTTTCTTCACATAAATTCATACGAATTTTTTTTTTTTCATAAGTAAAGTTATTTACAATAATTACAAATATTACATTATGAGTAAAGGGTTCTCATTAATTTTAGAGTTTCAAAGTGTTTTGTGTTTTCATTCTAATTAAACTTTACTCTTTTCAATTATATGTGTATTTTCAAATGTATGTTTTTTTTTTTTCCTCCCTTCTGTATTGTGACGAAGCCTATCACTGTATGTTTAATGGCTTAATAAAATTGAATTGAATTGATCGTAAACTTTTGACCGGCAGTGTATCTCTACCAGAGATATCTGTTTCTTTTATGCATGTGTAATAATGTGATTTCACCTAAGAATTTCTACTTTCCGTGGTATAGCCTCCGAATTCCTTACATTTCTTACCTGTCCAGAGAAGCATTTCCTTCATTGCTCTTCATATAGTGAATGAACTTTCTCACTGCTATAGAAAGCATATCAGAGGAGTTTTCTTTCAGAAGTTCCGCCATTAGTCTGTGATGTTCTTGTATAAGGGTTACGAATCATTGGCCTCCGTCCAATGCTGATGAACATCACTGAAACGTTTTGTTGATATATTAGTCGGTGTGTCTGTTTTCTTTTTTCTTATCACTGACTGTGAAGAATTTTATGTCCTTAATACAAAGTTTCCATCACAAAGAATAGAGCATTGAAATTATTTTCCTTGAAAAATCTTGAAGACGCAATTTTGGTGTATTACACTGTATGCAGGCAAATACCTGATATAGAAACAATGCACCGATTTTGGTAAATTTATTTTAGTTGCTTATTTAACGACGCTGTATCAACTACTAGGTTATTTAGCGTCGATAAGTTTGGTGATAACGAGAAGATATTTAGCGAGAAGAGGCCGAGGATTCGCCATAGATTACCTTGCATTCACATTATGGTTGGATAATTTATTTTTATTTTATTTGGTTATTTTACGACGCTTTATCAACATCTAGGTTATTTAGCGTCTGAATGAAATGAAGGTGATAATGCCGGTGAAATGAGTCCGGGATCCAGCACCGAAAGTTACCCAGCATTTGCTCGTATTGGGTTGAGGGAAAACCTCGGAAAAAACCTCAACCAGGTAACTTGCCCCGACCGGGATTCGAACCCGGGCCACCTGGTTTCGAGGCCAGACGCGCTGACCGTTACTCCACAGGTGTATGGTTGGGTAAAATGTCTGAAAAAACCCAACCAGGTAATCAGCACAAACGAGGATCGAACCCGCGCTCGAACACAACTTCAGACCGACAGGCAAGCACCTTAACCGACTAAGCCAGCCAATGGTTTTTTTGGTAGATAAAGATTGTGATATACTCATAACATCAAATGGGATATCATATGAAGTAGAAAACTTACTCTATCAGTCTAACCTGTTATAAGATAAGCCTTGGACACGTACAGATGTAAAATTCAAACTGAACTCGCCCAAAAGTTCCATCCAAATCATCCAGAAAATTGCACGTCTTATGCCTTATCCATGTGTGTAAGCGTTCAAAGTTTCTCCGACTTTTAGATCGTAAAAATTTATTTTATACACTTATGACAACTGAATGACTTATCGCGTTTATGGAAGACTGTTTTAAAGAACTGGATTCCGAAAATGCTTTTCCACAAAACGTCACATCAGATTGGCTTCTCCTGTTTATGTAATAGTGTATGCCTTTTTAGATTACGAGAGAACGAAAATTTCTTTCCACATAAATCACAACCGAATGCCTTCTCCCCTGTGTGTACTACTGCATGTTTTTTTAAATTCCCAGCATCCGCAAATTTCCTTGAACATATATCACAACTGAATGGCCTCTCGCCAGTATGTACACGTGCATGCCTTTTCACATTACCCAATGTGCTGAAATTCTTCCCACAAAAGTCACAACTGAAAACCTTTTGCTCTTTGTGTAGAAGTACATGGCTTTTTAGGCTACCAGTTTCTGAAAATAGCTTTCCACATATATCACAACTCAGTTCCTTCTCTCGTTTCTGTATTACTGCATGTCTTTTAACATTACCAGATCTCGTAAATTTCTTGTCACATACATAATTGAATGGCTTCTCGGCAGAATGTATAGGTGCATGGTTTTTAGCATTACTTAATTTGGCAAACATCTTTCCAAATAAATCACTACTGAAAACCTTTTGTTCCGTGTGTAGAAGTACATGAGTTTTTAAGCTACCAGTTTCCGAAAATTGCTTTCCGCATATATCACAACTCAATACCTTGTCCTGTTTGTGTTCTATTTCGTGCCTTTTTAAGGCACCAGATCGAGAGAATTTCTTGCCACATATATCACAAACCAACGTCTTCTTGTCTATGTGAATGAGTACATGCCTTCTTAGATTACGAGATATCGAAAATTTCTTTCCACATATATCACAACTAAAAGCCTTCTCCCCTGTGTGTACGACTGCATGCATTTTTAAATTACCAGATTCCGAAAATTTCTTTCCACATATATCACAACTGAATGGCTTCTCGCCAGTATGCACAAGTCCATGCCTTTTCAAATTACCCCTTGTTGTAAACCTTTTTCCACATACATTACAACAGAACGCTCTCTCCCCAGTGTGTTCTACTTCATGACATTTTAGGGATCCAGATCGTGAAAATTTCTTGCCACAAATATCACAACCGAATGGCTTCTCGCCTGTGTGGACGAGTACATGCAGTTTTAGATTACGAGATAGCGAAAATTTCTTTCCACATATATCACAACTGTATGCCTTCTCTCCAGTGTGTACGGCTGCGTGCTGTTTCAGATTCCCAGATTCCGAAAATTTCTTTCCACATATACCACAACTGAATGGCCTCTCCCCAGTGTGTAAAAGTGCATGCCTCTTCACATTACCCCATGTTGCGAATCTTTTTCCACATAAATTACAACGGAACGCCTTCTTCCCTGTGTGTACGATTGCATGAGTTTTAAGACTACCACATCGCGAAAATTTCATGCCACATATATCACAAACGAATGGCTTCTCGCCCGTATGAACGCGTACATGTCTTTTGAGTTGACCCGAGTATAAAAAATCCTTTCCACAGACATCGCAAATAAACGGTCTCTTAAGTGTGTGTAAAAGAGCATGACTTTTGAGTTTTGCCGTGTCGAAATACCACTTTCCACACACATCACATTTCAATGTCTTCTCTTCTGTCTTCAGACCCTCGTCCTTTGTAATACCCTCGTTGTAGACAAGATCTCCAATGCTATGAAAAAAATGTGAATTGAACGAACAATTAAGATTAAAGCAGAATAAATCACCGAAAACAACACTACGTGCTGCAGAAATGATCTAAATGAGGGGTTGGAAAGCAATGCTGGATAATTGATGTTTAGATGAGGGGTTTGGACTTTTTCCATTGCTGGTAGTCATAATCAAAAATTAAGACACAACGTTTCAAAGGGTGGTTCTCCCTTCGTCTTCAGGTATGTTGACTAGCCACTTCACGCCCATCTTCTTTATTCCATTTGGTTTAGTGCCAACATACTGCTAATAACTTCGGGTTTTTCTTAATTACAATCTCCACCGAAGCCAGGAATCAACAATCAGTCATACAGAATAACTGTATGTAACGATCCCAACAAGAGGTTTTTTCCTTCCTCTCCTTCCTTCCACCTAAAGACGAAGGAAGAACCACCCTTCGTAACGTTGTGTCTTAATTTTTGATTGTGACAACCAGCAATGGAAAAAGTCCAAACCTGTCACCTAAACATTAATGCTGCAGAAATATTTACACTTAGACACGGTTTCTTTAACCTTTGTTAAAATGGACCTAACATAGCTTTAATTAAGTTGAAGATAAGAATATAAATTGCTGTTAAAAATATTGCGTTTATTTAACTTTCTATTTCTGATTTTAACATACCGTTTCTTGGTTCTCTGATAGAACCAGAGATTCTAGAGTATAACTATAGTCCACTATATACAGTCACAAAGCTTGGGATGATTTTTTTGCATATCTCACGATAATTAGTTGCTTGCCGCTTGGAGTGCTGTCAGTACTAGGAACAACAGACTGTGTCATTGCTATCGTGATCTAATACAGGCCGTAAGGCAGACCATGTAACTCGCTTAACTCGATCACGAAGGGCGGCGCTTCAACCATATAAATTAATTCGAATTCATAAAGAGTAACATATATTTCTCTAAAATGTAGTGTAATTGCATTAATAAAATTTAAAACAATGATTAGGAGACACTTCAAACATAATTCCTTGCGAGTTAAGGTGTAATATTATTTTTGGTGTGAAAATTACGTTGTTCGTATATGTAATACCTGCCTTTATTTCGATTAAGTATTTCGAAATTCTTGTACCTTCATTTATGCACGATTCAATAATTTTCAGTTGCACAGCACGGATATTTAGATATGTAGAAATTATAGGTTATGTTTACTGTACCAGTTGCCCCTTTGTGTCTAATTTTAGTGGTCTCCAATGCCCTGCCACTACATATGTTGTCATATGGAAACTATAGGTTATGTTTACTATATTTAATTTATATTCCTAAATTCGCAATTATATATTACAATTAAACATGATGTCATGTATGACACCCGTCCCATTCTATTTGTCTGTATTTTAATACTACAATTGAGTACTGAATTATTATATTTATCTACTACCTAAGAGACGAAGTAACACAATCGTACGTACACTAATTTCATAGGAGTGGTATGGTAAATTTTCTGTCTACAATTAAGGAAGGTAGATGTGCTAAATTAAAATCACAAAATAAATTAGTTTTTATTGAACCTCAAAATAGCTTCCATTCTAAACTCAAAATGTTGACGCGAGCAGATTACATTAAAATGTAAAATTCTCTTCACATTAAAATAACACAGTTTTGTAATTACTTCTGCAACATATTATGCAACAAGAAGTAAACGGAACTTATGGACACATTACACTAAATAGAACTTAGCAATGATACGCAATAAAGTTAAAATATAATATTTCGCTGAGCTACATACACCGAAATAGAAAACCCGAACATACATTATGGCCTGGTCTAGATCGAAAATGCATTGATTGTGCCGTATTTCGTATTGTTGTGAAATGTTCTTTATCGGTTGTAATAACTGTCAATGGGCTAAAATGCAATAATTTGAATAATAATATGGGGCAAGGAGACGTTTGTGGTACTATAAATATTGTAAGAAAAAGAGGTCAGAGTTATCCTTCTTCTGAAAGATCCAGGAAGGTGAGTTTATAAAATATAATATATACTTTACGAAAATAATATATAAACCTTATGTATTTCATATTTAAATAGTGGAAAAAGGTGTTAATTTTTTCAATACAATACAATGTCGAAAGTACAATAAATTTTAACGTCTGCTGGGGAAAGGGTCTGTGATAGTAGCGATCCTGGTGGTTAGCAACTATCTATGGATGCATATTTCAACTGTCTATGTATGCATATTTAATAAGTATTGAATTTCGTGACTGTATATACTAGATTGTGGTATAACCACAGTCTAGTATATACAGTCACGAAGCTTGAGTTGAGGTTCCTAGGAACAATAGACTGTGAAGGTACTATTTCGCATTGTCTGTAATGAGGTGATAATAGCGATCCATGTGGTTAGCAACTAATCTGTGGATGCATATTAATTACATATTGACCTTCGTAACAGTATATACTAGACTGTGGTACAACCATAACCTATAGGCTCAATTCTGCTTTCTGAACTCTAGTTGGTACTAACAGTAATTCAAGAAATGCTTCAACTGTAAAGGTTACAGTTAAAATTCAATAACACACTGTTATAATTTAACAAAGGTTGAAGATATTGGGCTGCCTTAGTAACGTTAAAAAATATTTCCACGTAGCCTATGTAAATGTACTCAAATTAAGGGTAACAGTTTAAAAATTCTATGGACCAAGTGGATAATGCAGACGGTACAGCAGCGTGACTACACTCACCACTAATACCGGGTCGTAGCGAGCAATGTCAAACAAAAAACAATCGAAATATTGCTGGTATAATTCGTGACTATATTCTCAAAAGATCCACTGCACTAAAGGTGTGTGAAATGATTACAGTCGATATGTTGGCGAATGTTTTCCGGACGATGGTTGTCGTTGGGAAACGTGTTTTGAGACTGATGGAGGCCATGTGGAAAACAGATTTCGTAGTAGATACCAACTTAAAGTTTTTGTTGTATTTGGACTATGTTATTCACAATATGGGACTTTAAAAGGCACAGTGTAGATTATTCACAGCCGTTTTTATTGTGTGGATTTCTCCATGAGGTTTGTTGCTCAATTTCCAATACGACAATAAATGAGAAATACAAGATGGCCAAAAGATCGGGAAAAATTTTAATGTTTAAGGGTAATAGATAGCAATGAATAACAAATGACACATTGTCTTGTCATTTTCTTATTGTTTTCATGAAAAATTGGAGTGGTGATCAACGTGCGTTTGCAATCAAAGCATATTACAACAAAAATGACAGTGTGGAGGCTGCTCATAGACAATTTCGAAGCCACTTTAATTTGGAACGACATGGTCGTGTTCCATCAGCACATGCAATTAACACATGGGTGCGTAATTTAGAGCAAACTGATTCAGCTCTGTAAAACAGATCTGTAGAAAGACCGCGATCTTCTCGAATATCAGACAATATCGAGACTGTTCAAGCTGCTGTCATAAGAAGTCCACAGCGTTTAGCTCGATGTCATGTAACTGCTCTTCAGATGAAACATTCGAGTCTTCAAAGAATACTGTCACAGGACTTAAAGTTCCTTCCATATAAGCTACAGACAATACAACTAATCAAATCTAATGATTAGGTAATGCGTCGACAATTTTGTGAACAAATGATGGTAAAGCTGAACGAGAACGACAATTTCATTGATAAGCTATAGATGTCGAAAGAAGCCCGCTTCCATCTTAATGGATTCGTCAATAAATAGAATTTTTGCTATTGGGCTCCACATAATCGTCAGCTACACCAGCCTCCTCTACACAGCAACATAGCTACTGTGAGGTGCGCTGTGTCATCATCTGATGTCATATTTTTTTAGGATAATAATGAGTGTACGATTACTGTTAATTCTGTTCGGTATGTTGTCATCATGGAAACACTTGTTGCACATGAACTGCAGAATTTTCCACAAATCACCTGGTTTCAGCAAGATGGTGCAACAACACAAACAGCACGAATCTCCATGGCAGCTGTATGACTGTTGTCTACCTACAGTCTGATTTCCAAGAACGGTGACATTTCATGGACACCAAGATCCCCGGATTTAACAGCGTGCGATTTCTTCTTGTGGGGTCACCTTAAGAGCGAGGTGTACTGTAGTCCACCTGCTACGACAGAAGATTTTTTAAATTTTAAATTTTATTGGGTTATTTTACGACGCTGTATCAACATCTAGGTTATTTAGCGTCTGAATGAAATGAAGGTGATAATGTCGGTGAAATGAGTCCGGGGTCCAGCATTTGCTCGTATTGGGTTGAGGGAAAACCCCGGAAAAAACCTCAACCAGGTAACTTGCCCCAACTGGGATTCGAACCCGGGCCACCTGGTTTCGTGGCCAGACGCGCTGACCGTTACTCCACAGGTGTGGACACGACAGAAGAACTGAAAGCGAAGATCGGAGAAGAAATAGTCGAAATTCCTTTTGAAAAGTTGCGTCGAGTAATGCAAAATGTTCGTAAATGACTCCAAGAATGTCTGCGCAGAGATGGTGGTCACTTATAGGATGTCACCTTAAAGACATAAATATCGGGTTGACCTCAATCAATGTCATACACTGTACTATTAATAGGCATTAATAAATGTAATTGAAGTATTTATTCTCTTTCTTAAATCTTTATTTAAAAATTTCCCGATCTTTTGGGCCACCTTCCAGTTGACAAGTTGGACCTCCACCAGTAACTGAATGATTACAAAAATTATGTAAAAAAATATAAAACCTATAAGAAAAGATATCGAGACATTATATTATTATGATCCACTCTTAAGTTTTGAAGACTGCAAATGGGAAAATGAGAGCGAATCATTTACAAAGAAGTTCATATTCTCAAAAATTGGTTTCACATATGGAAGTACGTCCCGGGCCATGGCGTCGTGGTCTAAGGCATCCTACCTAGGACTTGTGTTACTGAATTCGGGTTGGTTTGAATCCTCATGGGGGAAGAAATTTTCTCATTAAATTTCGACCAGTGTATGGGACTGGTGCCCACTCGGCATCGTGATGTATTTGGGGAGCTACGATAGGTAGCAAAAATCTGGTTTCGCAAACCAACTGTAACTGCTGGGGAGATCATGGTGCTAATCAAACGACACCTCCATTCTGTTTGGATGATCGTCCACCTCTGCTTTGGATGTGGATGTGACACCAGCAGCTGGCTGGGCTGTAGCGCCACGGATTTACTTTTACACGGATATATGCATGCATAGACAATGGAAGAAAGGAGACACACACAGACGGATAAATGAACGAAAACATAGCTAGAGAGATATATAAACAGAAAGACATATATATATATATATATATATATATACAAACACATAAGAAGACATACAGAGACACTCACAGCTAGTCACGCCATTTAAGAATGTTAAGGCGTTCATATGCATAACAAAGTTGAAACTAATTACATACAAATTTCTATTCTTCGTCATTATTATTTCAATAAAGCAATGAAACCAACAACGAAGTAAAGGCTCACACATTTCACTCACCTCTCAGTAAAGACTTCATCCTCTTCTGCCGTTACTTCGAGTTTGACCTCCTCCTCCACTTTATTTAACTCACGTGTCCCATCCTGAAAAATATTGTGTGAAATGAAGGTATAGGGAAGTAATAGTTAAAGAACACATGCATGACAGTTTATATCTTGTAGACCTGATTTGAAATCCTACTTAATCCAGTAAGCAATTAAAAGATTGTCGGTGAAAAATGCATATGAATTTTAAAAATACAGACAAAATAATATGACATTTTCTAAGAAATATGCCGTTTTAAATAAGAATTGCATAAACTATAAGTTTAATGGAAGAATAAACAAGAACGACACTGCAATCATATTCTAGGATGGACATAGCTGAGTAGGAAGATCAAACTGGTAAGTGGTAAAACTAATTCGGTAAAATTCGCTAGGAGATAGTTTTTGTAAGGCAGTGTCACAATGGCAGGGTTTGGAATTGAACGGGTTACATCAGCTTCTTGTCTATGCGGATGACGTGAATATGTTAGGAGAAAATCCACAAACGATTAGGGAAAACACGGAAATTCTACTTGAAGCAAGTAAAGCGATAAGGTTGAAAGTAAATCCAGAAAAGACTAAGTATATGATTATGTCTCGTGACCAGAATATTGTACGAAATGGAAATATAAAAATTGGAGATTTATGCTTCGAAGAGGTGGAAAAATTCAAATATCTTGGAGCAACAGTAACAAATATAAATGACACTCGGGAGGATATTAAACGCAGAATAAATATGGGAAATGCCTGTTATTATTCGGTTGAGAAGCTTTTGTCATCTAGTCTGCTGTCAAAAAATCTAAAAGTTAGAATTTATAAAACAGTTATATTACCGGTTGTTCTGTATGGTTGTGAAACTTGGACTCTCACTTTGAGAGGAACAGAGATTAAGGGTGTTTGAGAATAAGGTTCTTAGGAAAATATTTGGGGCTAAGAGGGATGAAGTTACAGGAGAATGGAGAAAGTTACACAACGCAGAACTGCACGCATTGTATTCTTCACCTGACATAATTAGGAACATTAAATCCAGACGTTTGAGATGGGCAGGGCACGTAGCACGTATGGGCGAATCCAGAAATGCATATAGAGTGTTAGTTGGGAGGCCGGAGGGAAAAAGACCTTTGGGGAGGTCGAGACGTAGATTGGAAGATAATATTAAAATGGATTTGAGGGAGGTGGGATATGATGATAGAGACTGGATTAATCTTGCGCAGGATAGGGATCAATGGCAGGCTTATGTGAGGGCAGCAATAAACCTCCGGGTTCCTTAAAAGCCAATAAGTAAGTAAGTAAGTAAGTGTCACATAATTCTAGATTTATAGTAAGCATAAGAAAAAAAAAAAAAAAAGGAACAAGGTTAGTAAAATCACAGTCTAGTATATACAGTCACGAAGCTTGAGTTTTTTGAGGGTACTAGGAACAATACACTGTGCAGGTACTATTTCGTATTGTCTGTAATGAGGCGATAGTAGCGATCCTAGTGGTTAGGAACTATCTATGGGTGCATATTTCCTACGTATTGAACTTCGTGACTGTATATACTAGACTGTGGTAAAACCCTCAAGTGATTTGAAAATCAGGGAAACAATTGGCTTATTGTAAACGACAACGGAAAAGCTTTCCTCATGTCTCAACATTCAGGGGTCTCTCCACCTTCTATTATGACAAGTTACTTCACTTATGGCATTATAGCATTTTACTTCCCTAGAGTCTAGTTTGATATGTTTACTATTCGAGGACATCCTTAAAGGTTCCCCCATATGTAACAGTCCAAGTGTTTTTGCTACTGCAAGGAGGAAAAGATAACAAAGGAAATCTCAAGCAGTATTTTTGAATTGTGACGTTCTTGTGTAGAACTGGTTCAAAGAATTACACATCAATTATGAGGCCTTTGTTATGAAAGGAATTTAACAGGTTAGGTATAGCTTATAGCAGTAAAATTTCTAAAGTATACATTTTTTTCCTCCATTACTGTATCTTCTAGAATAATGAAAATTAGTATGTGTAAAACACTGTCCTTCTGCTATGTGAAAAAGATATTGTTACCATTTAAAAATAATTATTTACATTTTTTTTTTCGAAGTTCAGGTTACTCTGCAGTGATGAAGTATTTCCCACATAACTCAAAAACTATCCAACATTCTGTGATGAAATTTTTTGTGTATTGATGCAAGTCATACCTACAATATAATGCAAGATCACTTCTCTACCTTTATAGATTGTCTGATAAACAATAAATTCATTTTTAAAAAATATATTATGTATTAAGGAATGTAGTTAAAAGAGAATGATATTTTAAACATGAGTTTCGGCAATAAAATAAAAGAGAGAGAACGTGAAAAAGTTAACAAGTTTATGAGTTACGAGGCAAACACTTCATTACTGCACAGTAAACTGCCATCGTTTTGAATTTTGAAAAAAAAAAAAAAATATATATAAACAATTTTAAAAATATCGTAAAAATATTTTCTTTCATATAGCAGAAAGACAGTGTTTTTTTACACATACCAATTTTCATTATTGTAGAAGATACAGTAATGGAGGAAAAAGATGTTGAATATTTAAAAAAATGTTACTGCTGTAAGCTATACCTAACCCCTTAAAAAGGAAAACTACAAAACCTCATTAACTGTCATTCTGTACAAGGAACAAACCACAAGCTAACTCACTCTGCCTGAGGAATTGAGATCGACGCCCATGCTACACTGGGCTGCCGATGAAATTAGGGGTGGATCTGGTAAAATATTATCAGTAGCGGTTAGCGTATGTGGCTGCAAAACCAGGTGGGCCAGGTTCGATTTCCAGTTGGGGCAAGTTATCTGGTTGAGGTCTTTTCCGGGGTTTTTCCTCAACCCAATATGAGCAAATGCTGGGTAACGTTCTGTGTTGGACCCCGTACTTATTTCACCTGCATTATAAACTTCATCTCATTCAGATGCTAAATAACCTAAAACGTTGATAAAGCATCATAACATAACACAGTAAAATAAAAAATAAATATTATTAGTGGTCATTATGAAATTCAAACTGGATAGGATTTAGTGAACGTTCTGCATTGCAATGTCTACCAGAAAACTGAGTGCAGAAAATGCACAAAAGACTTGAGGAAGCGTGAATGGACAAATGAGATCAACCATCGTACATCTGGAAATCAAGCTTTTAGATATAGCTCCCTGTGAAGCCGATTTGAATAATTTGAAGAGAAAAATTGTTCCGGGGCTGAGTATCGAAGCCGGGAAATTTGGTTAAACGTACCAGTGCTCTACCAACTGAGCTACCCAGAAACTCTACCGACCCAATTTTTCCCTCTTATATCCACAGGCCTCAAAGTAGGCTAACAACAATCAGTTTCACAAGGAGGTACACCTGAAAGCTTGATTTGCATAACACACGTCACTGTTTCTTAACAGAAAAGCCACAATTCAAGTCACACAGATTTCGTATGCACTCAATGTTGGTTGCTTGATAGTTGTCAGCCCACTTAGAAGTCTGTGGATATAAAAGAGAAAAATTGAATCGGTGTCCGGTAGAGTTCCTGGGTAGCTCAGTTGGTATAGCACTGGTACGTTTAACCAAAGGTCCCGGGTTCGGTACCTGACCCCGGAATAATTTCTCCATTGAAATTATTCAATTGTACACATGGTTACCTCAGCCAGTATACAACACAGTGAGAACTACCGATCAACACACTTCATAAACTGCACTCACCTCAGCTTGACTCTTCACGATGGGATAGTCAATTGGCACAGGAGTTTCCTCAAATGTCATCTCAGATTTCAGGGCACAGATTTTCTCCATATAATCCGTCTTCATTTCAGTAGAATACAGACCTAATGCAATGCCTTCCTGTAACACATAAATCATAATAATTATGTTATAAATATAGCCCGGATGTTTAGGCATTTATTTTGGTTAAAATAGGCAGGCATATTGGAACTAAAACAGTAAAAATATGCAGGATGAAATAGGCATTTATTATTCATGGAAACAGACAAAAAATAGACAAATACTTAATAAACTATCCCATACGATATTCACTTTCCTTGGTTACAGGTCACAACAAGACGCTTTTTTAAGTTGTTAACTGTCTATGGCCCGGTTGCATAAAATTCTACTTATAGAACCAATAATAATAGAGCTCATAAAGTTGTTGAATATATAACATCTGTGTGCGTTTCTCAAACATGTTTATTCCACAAACATTCTTTCAATAACTAGTGATTCAAAGCCTTCCGTAATGTCTTCTGTTGGCAGTTCTGTTCGATAACATATCGAACATTTCACAGTTCCGAATCCATTTCTTAGTTTGAGCTGCACAATGGACAGTTAGGGGACTGATATATTCCAATTCTATGCAGGTGTTTGGCCAAACAATCATGGCCTGTTGCCAATCTAAATGCAACTACAGACGATTTTCGTGGTAAATGGGGAATTAACTGTGGATTTTGATGCAGAGAATTCCATTTTTTCCCTTGGGATTATGTTATCAAATTTTGTTTGTTGAAGTCTAAGTCTGTGCTTCAGTGGCTGGTCATGATAATATCTTTGAAAAATATTGGAGTGCAAGAGGTCAAATGACTTTATTGTCAGACGCCTGGCATTAGATAACAACAACATTTCACGGTTGTTGTTTTGTTTCTGTTGATACCACTGTCTGCTAGATCGCTATCAAAAGATGCGATCCAACAGGCAGTAGTTGATACATTTATTGTTTAATGTTTATTGCTTTTATCTTCGTAACGGAAGGTAAAATCGTAAAGGGAGGATAGAACTGCACTGAAGTTGAGAAGCAGTTATTGATAGACATTTGCTTAAGTTATAAACACATTGTAGAAAATAAAAGAACAGATAATTCGTCAGTCAAACAAAAGCTTGAGGCATGGGAGAAAATAAGAGATGTTTATAATGCATCTTCGGAGACAGGACCAAGGACCATTAAGCAATTACATGCATTATATGATACTCTGAAGAAGGTCCGAAAGGATAACCATGATGATCGAGTAAGTATCTTTGAATTTATTTATGTTCAATATGAATACATGATATTATTCCTAACTTCACCTATTTAAAGTATGTATAATATTAATATGATATTCCTAACCTAATGTAACCATTTAAGGTCCATGTCTATACAATTACATGTAAAATGGAAATGAGTAATATTGTTCAGTATGTTTTCTTTAATTGCTTTGCGTGTGTTATAGGTGGAAAAATACAAAACTGGAGGAGGTACATACACCCCAAAAGTAACTGAAACAGGCACCAAGTTACTTTCTCTTCTAGCACCACAATTTGAATCTCTTGATTCGCCATATGATTCTAGTTCGGCATATTATGAAAATGGTAATCAGTACATGTATAATTTTATTATTTTCATCTTATCTAATAATTGTAACAAAAAGACTGAATCATATAACAGATTTACAAATTTTAAGTATAATAGATAATAGTATAATTAGACCTAAGAGTTTATATATATATATATATATATATATATATATATATATATATACATATATACATATATATGGTAATTTCCTAGAAGACGGGCAAAATTCAACATGGCTGACGAAAACTACCAAAAACGTTCTGCCAACTATGAAGTCCAAATGTCACCAAACATCGCAAAATCAAAGATGAAAAATCAAATATTCGTATTTTTAAAGAAGAACAAGCCCTCCAAAAAATGAAAATATATTTAATTTTTCGCCTTTGATTTTTTTTGGCGTTTCGTGGCATTCGAACTTCATAGTTGGTAGTACTTTTCTGGTAGTTTTCGTCCGCACTTTACCCCAAAAAATCACAAAAACACAAAACAAAACATAATAATTTATCACCTTATCAAATAAAATTCAATTCTCATCGACGTCTTCATCGACAACCACTTCAATTCCAGTATAAATGACGCAGGCTTTAAGGCAATCTAAACTTAAACCATGCAGGCAACAAAGAACTAAACCAACACTTTGTCGTACAGTCAACTTTGCATAAATAAACCACGTCTTTACACTAAATGAAATTCTCTTCGAACACTTATTACACCATAAAATCTACAGAAAATTCAGCAAGTAATTTCTTTAAACCACAGAAAAACAGTTTTCTCCTCAACATTCACAATCCTTAATCACCAGCGAAAGAACTAAACCAAAATGGACACAAAATTTAATCAATAATTTTAGAACACGGATTCCTTCCTTTCCCTCTTACTTCAAAATTCCAACCTTGTGCACACAAAATAAATTATTGGCACTGAAAAGTGCCTTTTCGTAAGCATGATGATGTGCATTCGACAAATGCAGACAAATCTACAATGTAACATCACTCACGTCAAACAACCAGGAACAACTGACAACGTCATTATCCATTCAAAATTAATGAAAATTCTAGAATAAATTACAACTATAACCAATCAAATCGAAAGAAAATCATAAAATGATAAGCTTTCAATAGCTTTAGCCATCAGACACAACATAACACAACTCACGTCAAACAACCAAGAACAACTGATAACGTCATTATCCATTCAAAATTAACGAAAATTCTAGAACAAATGACAACTATAACCAATCAAATTAAAAGAAAATCATGGCGACACCTAGTATAAAAAACCTAGAACTAACATGTAAAAGTCACTAAAAGACCATTAACATTTAACCACAGTCTACTATATACAGTCGCGAAGCTTGAGGTGATTTTTTGCAAATCTCGTGATAAAGCGCTCCAAGCGGTTAGCAACTAGAAACAATAGACTGTCCACGGTCGACTTTGGACTATGTCGTATTTCCATCGAGTGCTAGCTCGTTGCATATTTCACATTGATGCTTGTGAAATGTTCGTTATTGGTTGTAATGAAAATGTGAATGGCTAAAATACAATAATTGGAATAATAATATTTTACTAGAGACATAGAAAAATTAAGTTTGTTTTAATGAAATTTATTGATCATGTTTTATTTTCAATTCTGGTGGGATTATTATTGCTTAGGCCTACTTTTTTTTTTTCAAAGGATGTTTTTAATTATAGCTGTTAATTTTGTTGTTATTTTTATTTGTTACTTTACTAGAGACGAAGAAAAAGTCTGTTACAATAAAATTTATTGCTCACGTTTTATTTCCAATTCTGGTGTGATTATTATTGCTTAACCTCATCCCACTTTGTTAACTACGTAAGCCTACACTACAAGTACCGGTACACGTAAGTTACTCCATTAATTCATATTTCCATTATTATTGTAAAGGGAAATGCAAATTAATATTTATTGGTTTCATAGTTAATTATCGCTATAATCTTGAATGAGTGAAGCGATTATAGTAAATTTCAGTTCGTTTTGCACAAACAAAAATAATATTAACCTATTTCTTGCAGGTATCTTCGAGTTTATGGTGGAATTTAATATACTTCATTAAAATAATAAATTCACTTTATGCATTTAATATTTCAATAATGGAAGGAAGGTGTTAATTTTTCCAAAAGAACACGACATCGAAAGTGTAACATATTCTGTCGTCTACTAGGAGAGAGATCTGCGATGATGAGGCGATAGTAGCGATCCTAGTGGTGGGCAATTACCCATGTTTGCATTTTTAGTACATATTGAGCTTCGCGACTATATATAGTAGACTGTGATTTAACTCTGAAATAAAAAAGTTGGTAATACGTACTATATTCAACCAAGTGCCCGTCTTCTATGAAATTACCCAAATTATATATATATATATAGTCCTCAAAAGCAATCACTTCTGTAAAAAAAAAAAAAGTATATATATATATATATATATATTGCTTCTGAGGACGCTTGTTCATCCCCAGCTCCAGAACAACAAAGAGATTTAGGTCTACAAGCTTCACAAGGAACAGTCCTGGCAACATTTATTTTGGAACCAGAAGCAACATCACCACCACCACTACCACTACCACCACCACCATCATCACCGCTACCATCATCAGTTCAGGCATCATCTTTCGTGGAAAATCCTTCACAAAATTCACTTCCACATGAAACACCAGTGAAAAATGCAATGAAAAAGAAATGTGCACAATTTACAGTGGCAAGTAGGCTAGTAGATAGTATTAAACAAAGAAAGATTTCTAAGAATGAGTTGGATTTGGAAATTCACAGTAGGGTAATTCCATAATTATGTCAACCAAATTGCCATTTTCTCAAAGTGGTTCTAGACAATTCTTGAATGCTATACCAGCGACTTTAATGTCTATATTTTATGAAATCAAAGATAATTGGCCGTATATTTGCATAAATCATATGCTGGCAGCACTGTGAACTGAAGATGTTTGGAAGTGAAGACATATGACAAGGATGATACACTTCATGTAAAATTCCTTCGGCATGAGATGAAGTCCAAGAAATTCTTTTCGCCTGCTATTGGTGATGAGGCTGATATTGACAAAGACCAGGTTATAAAAATTCTACCAGAGCCACAATTTGATAATAGGCTTAAACTAAATTTTCAACATATCTAGTTCGATAATGATGTTCTTTAATTTGCAAATGCATGTAATTTTGTAAATCATATTTGGAATATGTAGTGTCTGTCACAGTTTGTGTGTCGTGTCTGTCACGAGAATCTGCTAATATTGGAAGATATAGTACATTGTTGGACTTCCCTTTAATTTGTGTTCCTTTTTCTGTCGTGTCTGTCACAACATTACTTGTACTTAGATATCTGTAATAAATAGAGATTGATACTTGCTTCTTACATGAAAGTGTAGCTGTGTACATGCACTTTGTATCTGATATAGTTTAAAAGTCTGCTAATGTTATGTTGCAGTAGAAATAAATCTTTATATTTTTGTAGAGAGTCATTTGTCGTGTCTGTCATAAATGGAATTACCCAGTAGGAAATTAGAAATATTAGATATAGAATTACAACTGAAAGAAGAAGTTTCAAAGAGGACAATTAAATTAATAGAAACAGAACAGAAAATTAAAGATGTGGAACTAAAAATAAAAATTATGGAATATGAAAAGATGAAACAGTGATTATTATGTGACAGTGTATTATTTAAGCAAGAAGCATGGTTAACTACGTTGTAGAAGATTTGTACACAAATTCTTCATTCATTTTCAGTATTTCCTTAATATAAAGATGAATAAATATCAGTGCTGTTTAATTTTATTTCTTCGTCAACACACAACGTTCAGTGTTGTCCATTGAAATGTGTATCAATAAGATTTCTCCTTATAGCATGACCTCTAACATCTTGATTATTCGGCAGATTTTGGACATCAGGATCCTGAGGTAAGTCAATATCCATGTAATCAGGTGGCATATTATCACCGCCGATTATACAAATGTTGTGTAACACTGCAGTAGCAACAATTAAGGCTCATTCACAATGAAAATTAAACATAACGTAAACATTAACATAAGCACATAAACATATGCCACAAACTTAAGTAGCCAAGGCCCATTCACAATGAAAATTAAACATAACGTAAACATAACACGTGTGTGGAAACAAACATACCGAATCAACAAAACTACAGAATCTATTACATAAAAATGGAGAATTGCACTATGACTGACGATGTAGCTATTCAATTTATGTTTCTAATAACTACAATGGCATCAGTATATGGCTTTCAATACTTGAAATCAAAGAAACGGAGATGTAAAATAATCAACTTTTCGTCACTTGATTCCAAGTTGCGCGCCTAGCTATCATCACGGCCAATAGATCAAAATATTGCCTGTAGGCAAAGCCCATGAGATGTTAAACAAAAAGTGAAAACACGCTTTCCGCTTGTGTACTGTTTCCAAATGGCATAAACATAAGCATGAAAGTTTGGAGTTTGCAAACTTTCATGTTAACGTCTTATGATTAAGATTAAGTTCATGCTTATGTAATTCATTGTGAATGCTTTCATTAAATAACATGGACACAAGGTTTTATGCTTA
Organism: Periplaneta americana; assembly: GCF_040183065.1. Taxonomy (NCBI): domain Eukaryota; kingdom Metazoa; phylum Arthropoda; class Insecta; order Blattodea; family Blattidae; genus Periplaneta; species Periplaneta americana. The sequence goes on from NC_091132.1 coordinate 164,009,016, forward strand.
CGTTATGTTTATGTTTAATTTTCATTGTGAATGGGCCTTTATTGATAGTGTTCTTGGAATTTTTGTACGCATCTTCAATGCAACGCTAGGAAATCTCTTTTTCCATAATCCAATTGCCGTTTCGACTACATTTCGTGTTTTAATATGGGCCTCGTTATACTGGTTTTCAGCATGGGTAATGGGATTTAAAAGTGGTGTCATCATGTAACTTTTGCAAGCATATGCACTATCCCCCTAGTAAATATCCATTTTCAAAGTCACCATTTTCTAGTTGTGCACGTAGGAAGGAAGCATTGAATACTGTACTATCACAGTCTACTATATACAGTCGCGAAGCTTAGGTGATTTTTTTGCAAATCTCGCGATAAAGCGCTCCAAGCGGATAGCAACTAGAAACAATAGACTGTCCACGGTCGACTTTGGATTTAGAGTGGACTGAGTCGTATTTTCATCGAGTGCTAGGTCGTTGCCTATTTCGCATTGATGCTTGTGAAGAAAAATCCTAACATCTATTTCTTATTTTACTTCTAGATGCAAAAAGTGGTTAATAAATAAACAGCAGTAGGGAAGATCTAATCACAAAGAATGAAGCATATCTTTATAATATAAAGTTTTGTTCTCTGCATTTCGAAAAATTCATGAATGAAAACAAAAATAAATTAATCTGGAATGCAGTTCCAACTTTATTTGATGTTTCAAATAAACCTGTTCTGTTATTACCTACAGCTGAGAAACAAAAGCTTTGCGCTAATTCTACGTCTGTATCAGCTGATTCCTTGAATAATATTGTACATTTTCAGACAACTTAGGCCTACGTTTTTTTTTCAAAGGATATGTTTTTAATTATAGCTGTTAATTTTGTTGTTATTTTTATTTGTTACTTTATTAGAGACGTAGAAAAAGTAAGTCTGTTACAATTAAATTTATTGATCACGTTTTATTTCCAATTCTGGTGTGATTGTTATTGCTTAACCTCATCCCACTTTGTTAACTACGTAAGCCTACACTACAAGTACCGGTACACGTAAGTTACTCCCATTAATTCATATTTCCATTATTATTGTTATTGTATTATTGTTGTAAAGGGAAATGCAAATTAATATTTATTGGTTTCATAGTTCATTATCGCTACAATCTTGAATGAATGAAGCGATTATAGTAAATTTCAGTTCGTTTTGCACAAACAAAAATAATATTAACCTATTTCTTGCAGGTATCTTCGAGTTTATGGTGGAATTTAATATACTTCATTAAAATAATAAATGAACTTTATCCATTTAATATTTCAATAATGGAAGGAAGGTGTTAATTTTTCCAAAAGAACACGACAACGAAAGTGTAACATATTTTGTCATCTGCTAGGAGAGATCTGTGATGATGAGGCGATAGTAGCGATCCTAGTGGTGGGCAACTACCCATGTTTGCATTTTTACTACATATTGAGCTTCGCGACTGTATATAGTAGACTGTGATACTATCGTGAGTGGAGCCTGGCCAGCGAGCATCAATGTTACAAAACTGCATGTCAGAAGAGCACACCACCTGTACATTTAGAGAAAACCAAGTTTTGCTATTCCTATACAGCTCACTTTCATTACCACCAGGGGATTCAATGGGAATATGGGTCCCGTCAACACATCCCAGTACTCCTGGGAACTGGCATACATTAAAGTACTTCACCTTTGTTTGCCGGATTTCTTCTTCTGTTGTTAGCATTTGTATGAAATCTGGTCTTAATACTGCAATATGGTGTGTCACTTTTTCACTATTCGACAAACTGTTGATTTGTGAACGTTAAATAAGTCACCAATAACTAACTGAAAAGCTCCAGTAGCATAAAACCTAAGAGTAATCAAAATCTGTATTAATGCTGATATTGCCATATTTCTTTGAGTAACATGTTCCAATTGTGGTCCAATTTGTCGTAATATGTCCATAACGATATCTTTCCCTAATCGGAAACGTATTTTAAATTCTCTTTCGTCGAACATCTCAAATGGATTTAAACGGTCCCTGAAAACCCTAGGCCTTGGTAATAGTCGTAAAACATCTAATATTTCTTCGTCTGATGAAGAAGATGAAGTATCCATGTTATAATTACGGTTAGCTTCTTCGTATTTAGTTAGAACCACACTGTTTCATTAATACTAACTTCATGAAACATTACGGGTGTCTGCCATCTTAACTCGTTATGGATCCAATAAGCGTTTACAATGACGATTTGTGGCTAGATAAATTACGAAACGATTTGTGAAATCAATAACTTTATTTATCCTTCCAGAAACAGTATTTACGTGAAATTTTTAATTTATCGACTACATATGCTTATGGATTCCATATCTGTCATTGCAGAAACCGGACCTATAGTCAGCCGCCTATCAGAGAGAACGTTTTTCATGGTGGAAAAAAATCTTTTTAATTCTACTGAAGTGATTGGAGCAAACTTAAAACAACTTATTTCAGAAGGACTGTGTCTACTTTCTTTTAGAAATCGGGAAAAACCGAATGTGTATTGTCTCAAAAAAGAGGGGTGTGAGAAGGGATTAGAGACTTCAAAGTACACGTGACTTGTGTCTGCAAGCGACAACAACGAAACCTGGAGACCTGCTTTTAATACTTTCTTCATCCCCTTTCTTTCTCTGGTAAATCCCGAAGTGACCTGAGCACTGAGGGTTATACTGTTCATCTTTGTTCAGTGACATAAAAGAAGGAATTGGTAGGTGAGAAAAGTTTACGACTTCTTGGAAATACATGTATTGCTGGAGAATAAGATTCTCTGCAAATATTTGTGTGAGGTGAATAGATATTTTTAATTTATACAACCTTTATTTTTTTGTTTTTTGATACAATTTATGTGCGGTTTATTTTAAATGAATTAAAAATATAGAAAACATACAATAACGACGTAAAAAGGCTAAAAAAAAGACTAAAAAAGGCATTTAACCTTAAAAAACGCAATGGGAGCTAAAATAGGCAAAGAAGGCAAAATAAAAATTGGGCCTATTGTCTCCAAATATATGGAAAACGTGTTTATCTCCAATAGGTTTTTCATACATAAGCTCAGTTTAAAAAAGGCATTTTGAATAACATCCGGGCTCTAGTTATAAATCATAAGTAGATAGCGTGAATCGGAGATCTAATATGGCAATGCAAGCTACCGGTCCTCTGGAGATGTCTTAGCTTCCACCCCCTTCCTAGTAGAGTTCAGAGCATCGGAAGCAAGATATTTACACCACACAGAACATTACAATGAAGTCACACAAGTCGTTCATGCATTAAATAGTGAAGAAGCAGCTGCTATTACGACGGTAAAATCCATAATTTCAGAAAATATGTATGACAATATGCAATTCATAAGGACCAATTAGGAATTTCTTTTTTTAAAAAAATCTGCCTTCAATGAGGGTACCATAAAGATGCAGAATGATTCGAAAAACAAGAAAAAAATTTAAACATAGCAATTGGTAAGTAAAAAAACGCCAGAGAAATGCAAACCCAATAGAAACATTAATGGCCAAAACATAAATGGTAAACTAATATTTGGATTGAATCCATAAAATTCAATAAATTATTTTAATTTAAAAAAATTGGAGACCGAGTGGCTTTAAAATATTCCACTCACTCACTCAAACATAATGACACAGCGAAGCTCGGGACAAAGCATGCGGGAGATGTGCATGTGCAGACATGTGAGAGCAACCCATTGTTGAATCGAAATCACGGTTTCCTGCATTGTCAGGGTCATTTCCGCGTCAGTCTTATACATATAAATTCATATGTTGCATATACATTTTCTGCGGGCCAGTTTTATTTTGCCCACCCCGTATTAAAAGCTGATGAAGTAAAACAATCAGTGGGGATGAAAACATCAAAATGTATATTATTTAATGAATGCTTGGCATTGAATTCTTTACGAAAAAAAAATAAGATGCAAAAGATACACGGAACATATAGAATGAAGAAATGGACAGCATGACAGCAACAATCGTATGCCCTGGTCACCTGACTGTAGCAGCCAGACCAGTCAGTAAATAACAGAGAGAGAACTACCGATCAACTCACTTCATAAACTGCACTCACCTCGACTTCACTCTTCAAGATGGGAATTGGCACAGCACTTTCATCAAATGTCATCCCTGATTTCAGATCATAGCTGTAGTCCATACATTCCGTCTTCATTTCAGTCACGTGCAGCTCTAAAGAATTTCCTTCCTGCAAAACACGAAACATAATAATTATATAACTTACGATAATAATAATAATAATAATAATAATAATAATAATAATAATAATAATAATAATAATAATAATAATAATTCTTTATCTCTACTAATAATAAATCTGTAGCCGAAATTTTTCTGGTAATTTTCGATTTTCCAAAAATAATTGGTCCTAACATATATAATTAACGACCCTGAAACCGAAAATCGCATTTTTGAAATTTTTGTTTGCATGTCTGTCTGTATGTTTGTTACCTTTTCACGCGATAATGGCTGAACCGATTTATATGAAAATTGGAATATAAATTAAGTTCGTTGTAACCTAGATTTTAGGCTATATGACATTCAAAATACTTTATTTAAAAGGGGGGTTATAAGGGGGCCTGAATTAAATAAATCGAAATATCTCGCTTATTATTGATTTTTTGTGAAAAATGTTACATAACAAAAGTTTCTTTGAAAATGATTTCCGGTAAGTTTTATTCTTTACAAAATTTTGATAGGACTGATATTTAATGAGATAAATGAGTTTTAAAATTAAAATAACGCATCTAAGACGGTGCAATGAATTAAGAACAAATGACTTCGTCTATAAGGGGCCTTGGACATCAACAATCGAAAGCTATTAAACACAGCCTACAGAGAATGTTTGTGTGTTTGTATGAAGTAATATCAGAAGCTAAATTAACCGATTTGTATAATTAATTATTATTTCACCATTGGAAAGTGTAGTTTCTCTAGATGGACATAATGCTATAATGTTATTACAGTAACGTCTGAGTAAATCGAGGACAGGTAAGATTAAAATAGCTTCTTATGCACAGAAAATTTGATAGGCTATTTTGTACATTCGTTTTCTGTATTTCTTAAAATAATATTTATGTACACTCATTTTAATCTCAGAGAATTAAGGAACAACGAGAGTGTACTGATTTAGTATGCAGTAATAGTACATTAGCTTAGCAATCCATTATTTTACAATTCAAAATTTAACTATGCTCAATTGAATCGTGTTAAAATACATAAAATATATATGCAATAAATGCAATGCAAAAAAATTGGGTAATGAGCGAAGCAGATTATCTTGCGCTGTTGTAAAAGTTGTTCCCTGGATCAAACGTCCTATTTTAATTATGTAATTACTTTATATTTATTTCTAACAGGTGCAGTGGAGCGCATGGGTACGGCTAGTTTAATAATAATTCTTTATTTATACTAACAGAGTTAAGGTCATATGGCCTTCTCTTACACTCTACCAGGTCACAAAGTATACAAGCAGTAAAATTTAACAAAAAGTTAAAGAACAGAATACTAACATATTACAAAGAGAAATAATAATAGAATAATACATCGACACTAAACAACATTAAAATAATACCATAATAAAAAAAGAAAGTAAAATACATTGGAATATAGTGAAAGCAACTCATTTAGTACAAATGGTTAATAGGGAAAAACGTAAGGAAGAATATATCAAAATGGAATGTAATAAAATAATAAAAAAAAGAAAAGAAATACGAAAATTAAATAAAATTTACGATAAAAAGCTATGATCGGCTGATAAAGAGAACAAAAAGGGGAAAGGAAGGAAAGAAATATATAGCCTGTATTTTTACAAAACTATCGCAGAGGAAAGGGCTTATAACTGAAAGGAATCCAATTCAAAAAGTGCAATTTTAATTTATTTTTGAAACTAGACAATGTCCGACAGTCTCTGACATGTTGTGGTAGAGAGTTCCAGAGATGAGTTGCAGAGACGGTGTAAGATGAAGAGTAGAAGGATGTTCTAAGTCTAGGAATGGAGAGTGTGATATGGTATTGTGAGCAAGTATATGCACTTCGTCACGAAAAACTGTAACCATTTTTAATGTCTCTCCACTCTATTATTAAGCCCTGATATCAACGAGCCGCACGTGACGAGAGAGACAATAATTTGTACGAATTGGGAAGTAACGCAGCATGTAAAAAATAATATTGTGTTGTCCAAGTACATATTGGCTTACTTTTTTAATTCCTCATACAAATATATTTCACTTCTAAATTACTTATGAAGTTATTACAAAAAATATATGCAGGGGGAAGTGAAATATGTTTTAAAATGATTAACTGTATTAGAATCAATTTCTGTTGTAAGATTAATCGATCAAAAATATTTAATCGAATAATCGAGTAGATTAAAATTAATCGGTTGTAGTTGATATTAATTATTATTTTGTTTATACAAACTCATATTAAAAATTCCGACAATATTTCTCTTTCGGTAATTGCTTCTTTACAGACCCAATAGTACTGTTATTTTCTAACTCTAAACCAGGTAGCGTAGGGAAAATCTGTGCACAAACACTTCAGAAAGAGATGGAGATATGAGAACAGTGACCTAGTCTAGCTCTATTGAAAGATTAAACACAATGCGAAACCCTTATTACGTTTTATGGTTTTCCAAGAAAACTTCCACCTTGTTGTCAGCTCATTTTCCTAGCATATGAAATACATACCTTTCTGGGATTCGTCCCCTCATCCCTTATAAAATAGCCATATCTTATGCTTATGCTTATTAAGCATTTTCTTACTGCGCAGAGTAGGTTTAATTTGTACTTAATCAATAAAAGAAATGCTTCTCTCTTCTTAACTTGTATAGCTTTTAATTATCAGTTAATCTTTTAGTACTTTGATTTTTATTGTATCTGTAAATTTAATATTAATTGTAATTATAATTGTAATTGTATTCTTAATATTGTAGTTGTAATCCCCTGGTAGAGAGGAAGAGAAGGCCTGATGGCCTTATCTCTACCAGAATGTGTGCAAGTGAGAGTGTAACTACCTTCTTCCCTTTCTAAAATCTGGTAATTCGATTACAATAGGGGCCAGTCTTCTTCTGTTTCGACCACTGTAGTTTTGCGTTTGCAGTTTCTGGTACCGAGTTTGTATATGAAGGTTATGTGTTTAGTTTGATGAAGGAAAAAAAAAATCAGTATTCTGTGGTTTGTGAAAAGTGTAAAGTCCATTATGTCATATGAGAATTTGAGAGGTAAACTCGGTTAAACGTTTGGATTTAAACTGAACGATCCTGGAGAAGTGTTTGACAGAAAAAAAGTTTTTTCGTGTTTAGTGATGCAGGAAACATCGTTACTAAACGTAGAGCGGCACTTAATTCGAAGCATGTGAATACACTCACATGTTTAAAACCATGGATGAAGCAGTATAAACTATGTGAGTTTTCATACTTTCTTTTATTTATGTTTGCCTCAAAAATTCCAGGAGAAATTGAAACAATAAATTAGGAGCCTTATAATAAATATGTTGGTAAGTACTTAAAATAGTTGTTTTGTAATATAACCATACAATATATACAGATATACAACATTTAATACTTGTGCTTATCACCGAACACAAGTTAAATTTAACAATAATTGTGAATTATAGTATATTAAAACATTTTTTAACTCCATCAAAACTAGATTAATCGATGATTAAATATTTTGATCCATCAAGAGCACTATAAATAACAATAACAATAATTGAGTGGAGGTTCAATTACCTACGACCTCTTGACATCTTTCCTTATATTACGAGAGCAATAAAAGTTCGTGTGGACGCTATTTGCTCTGTAAAGATAGGCACTCACTTAACGGAAAAAATTCGACCGTTGCATTCGGATTATTATTATTGTATCACTCATTTGTCCGCATTTCCGAATTAATAATCAAATAGTGTTGTACTTTACCGATAGAGAGCATTATTTCATTGTAATGTTCTGCGAGCTGAATCTGGAAATCAAATAACTAGTTCTGTAAGATAAATAAATTATGAAGGGAATAACAGGTTAATTTAATGTTTTCCAAATGTCACCCCATATGTTCCCTGTCTATATTACATTGCTATAATTCTAATTTCATAAAGTATTTCTTCTGCAAATGGCTAGTACATGACCAATGGAGTCAATGACTACAAACAACGAAAACAGTACAATAAGAAAATTGCAGCTAACTCAAATAACACATCGTCATCCTGCTACCCAGTAACGGTCAACTTCAGAGGAGTTGAGGGCTGGACACTTTTCCAGGTGATGACGGTCCATCTCTTCATTAAGACTGCAGAGCATACAGTTTGGTGATTGCATTATCCCAATTCTCTTCATACTGCTTAATTTAATAAAATAGCTTCTCATCATCCATTTCATTATAACTTCAATATTACCGCGATTGGACGCCTTGCAATCGATATATTTCCTATGACATTCTTTATTTCGATCTTGGACTGTACGGAAATCCGTTCAGAAATCTCTGGCAAGAATTCTGAATGAAATCTGGTCATGTGGACAGAGGCGATATAGCCAAGTCGGCAATGTTCTATTTAAAATAGTGCAAAGAATAAAAATCCGAACGTCGCAATCGAATTTTTTCCGTTAAGTAGACGTCTATCTTTATTCATCAAATAGTGTTGTAATTGACCACTAGAGCGCATTATTTCATTGTAGTGTTCTGAACTGAACCTCGAAATAAAATGAATAGCTCTGTAATTTAAACTACGAAGGACATATGTGTTTAATTAAGTATTTTCCCAATCTCATCGCATATGTTCTTTCTCCATATAGCATTGCTATAATTCTAATTTCATAAATTATATAGTTCTTCATAATGTTGGACTTAATAAAATAATCTTCGCGCCATCCGTTTAATTATACCTTCAATATTACCACAGTCTAGTATATACAGTCACGAAAGTCAATAAGTAGCGAATATGCATCCATAGATAGTTGCTAACCACTAGGATCGCTACTATCGCCTCATTACAGACAATGCGAAATAGTACTGGCACAGTCTATTGTTCCTAGTACCCTCAACAACTCAAGCTTCGTGACTGTATATACTAGACTGTGATATTACAACGACTGCAGGCCTTGCAATCTATATAATTTGCAATGATATAGTTAGACCATGCAGAAATCTGTTTAGAATTCTCTAGCCAGAATTCAGCATGGAATCCAGTCATGTGGATAGAGGTGATTTGGACAAATGTGCAACGCTCTATTTAAAATAATACTCAGAATAAAAATCGGAATGTGCGATACGAATATGTTCTGGTAAGTGACTGCCTACATTAACTTAAAGCTAGAGCAACGTAAGAAACAAACGAGTGCTAGTGTCCTTATCGGGGAAGAAATATCATGTATGATACCGAATCCACCAAGCATTCTGAAGAATTTCAGCAGCTACGATAGGTAACAAGGTTCGGTTCTGCAAACCTGATTATCACGATAACAATGTGGTATCCCTGTACTGGTTAGAAGTTAATGCAGCTACGATAAGATATGCCGAGGTGAGGCCAATAGGTGGCAGGTCGGCTGAGGCACCCAGGGTTATTCTAGGATGCTTTTAACATTGGTATAAACAAGGTATGCATTTAAAAAATAAACAGTAATTTGCTATTACTCTCAATATAGCTACCTCAAATAAAGTTTTCTCTTCTTCTATATTACATCTTTCTATTGCCAGAGGGTCGATATCACGTTCCGTTTTGATCAGGTCCATTACGACTGAAAAAGAAAATAATAACAAACTTAAATAGACATGCAATATATATAATCTAGCTATTTGACCATACTTGCTAGAATGTGTAATAATAATTCCACATCTCCATAGTACACACAAACAAATGAGTACAGTTAAACAGTTAAGTTTCTATTCTGGGCAGGACATGAGTAACTGGCCACTGAACGAATATTAAATACTTTTATCACTGCCAATGTGACGTTATAAATGAATGAATGAATTTTCAACACTTTTATCACAAACATAACACATTTCAATTTTTACTGCACTATATATATGGAATTATCACTGCATTAACACATTGTTTCATTCACAAAACACACGCTTAACGAACTAAATGTAATTATGACGAATGGAGACAAAACACGTTCGCCATCACTTCTTGCATTAGATGGTTCTCGACACGTATACCAAGGCGGGCAGGATTTGCATGCGAAATGATACTAAACTTGAGGAATGTTACTACATGTGTGCAGTATTATGTGACAGGTGTATTAAATGTAAATGTATATTATGTGACAGGCTAGGATAGGTTTGATTAGGTGTGTAGTATTATTACTATGTTGTTGACACTGAAACCCAGTCACATGATGGAAATATGGCCGTATTCTTCATTCACGCACGACGATTTTCGTATATAGGTAAGGTACATATTTTGGGGTGGGTTGGGTGGGCATACAGCTCTCCCAGTGACCATATCAATAAAATATATCCAAGGCATTGCAGAAAATTTCTATACTGGCTGGGCATAAGTAACCTTCTAGATCATATATGTAACAGATTGCTCATCCCTATGTTAAAATCGGCAGCACTTTAAGAGAACCGCCAGGATCGCCACCCGTCCGCCGTAAACGAACACGGGATGGCAGTTCAGTCGCTAATGCAATTCAAATGGGAGTTACAACGTGACTCCTTATGTAACTTTTAGTTGGCAGCATAGTGAAGTTGTTACCGTCAAAACTTATAAGGCCGAGCAATCTGGGTATATATTTATGATCTAGGGTAACCTTAAGCTGTAATTTTTATATAAGAGTGCAAAAACTTAAATAAATTGCTCCACAATAAGGAGACATACAACACAAAGGAGCGCCGATTGCAGTGAAGGTGCAAAGTGTGTGGATTCTGTACATGCCAGTAATTTTATCTTTATTTAGGCCAAAGTCCTTTTGTGAAGAATAAATCATGCAACTATATAGGCTAGAATTCAAATGTAACAATATATGCTTACCTTTGAATATAATGAATTATATAACTCCTTCAGTTGACACTATACAGTATTACCCACGTCCAATATTAATAGAAAATAAAAACCAAAGTTGCAACTTTATTTAACAGCATCTGTCAGACTAGTATGATCAAGGAAGCCGTGGTAAACGTATACGAAAAACATGGGACATAGAGAACGAAGACAGGACAATGAAACTTTATAACAATATTTTATGCTACCATTGCTTACAACATAACAAAAGGCATAGAGTAGACATAAGCCAAGGCCTTAAAGTCCAAGATCAAATAAAATACAGCTACACTTCAGAATACCGTGTAAGTACTTATGTACAAAGACTCTGCAAATTAAAAATAATTGAAATACATGTTATCATTGATGCACAAGGCTGCATAAATAAGTGCATAAAAGTGATATATGTCCCCTGAACCATAAATAATTCAACAAAGCAATAACGACATACGTACTTATCAGGTATTCTGAAGTCTTCCCTGAAGTGCTTCATATAATTAACGTCATCAACAGTATTCTTTTTTACTTATAGTGGAACTTTATTTGATGGAATTATAACCCTCAAATGGATCTTCATTTCCATAAAGGATGGTAGAATTATTATAACAGTGAAAATAAAACGCTATGCAATAAATAAAAATTACCGTTACGAAAAAAAAAATTGTAACATAGCCTATTCATAATATAAAATAGACCTTCAGCAATAATGAAACTTGTGTTAATTACAAAACAGAAAATATTTAGCCTAGGCGTAAAAAGTGTACAAGTGCTCTCAGGAGGAATGAATATCTACAATTTATGAATTTAGAAAATGTGTCGCAGAAAAGTGAAGCTGCAAGTGGTCTGAATGGTTGGCTTTGCCACTGGTGGCAGCACAGGCAAAAATCATCCTGCTGTCGAAAAAGTTATCAGTGTGCCCAAATGTAGTAGACTTCAAAAAATAATTTTAGAAGTTTACATTTGTACATATTCACAGAAATTTCGAAATAAATTTCATTCATTTTTTCCATAAGATTTTGCGTAACTTTAATGTTTCCTAAGATTGTAATAACACCTAGAAATTAAAATATCACAGCTTTCTCAAAATTAGCATAGAAATACGGTATGACATACCACTGTAAGTGGTTTACCGAAATTAAAATTAGATGAGCATAATTAAAATATATGCTGTGAGACCTACAATATAACTGATCATAATATATCAGGCGTTTCAACCAAAAAAATTTATGAGGAGTACTCTATCAACCTCATAGAGTTCACCTGGGGTAAAATCTGATCAACGTTTATATTAACTACATGTACTTACAGATGCAGAACAAATTTAACGACTTCTTTAGTAGTAGAGCCATATGCTAATAGTAATAGAAATAAAAGTTCAATATAGCCTGCAATGTATATTCCAACATAATGTTACATTACATAATATTAATAGAAAATTAACTTTTGTAGTGTGTTATTACAGATAAAAATAAAGCAACTTGCTTTCAGACTTGTCTTTATAAAATAAATATTGTATGTTATAATAAAATATCATTAGGCACTACTTACATTTGTCAGAATTAGCATCTTTATTAAAATATAAGCGTTTGTGAATATATATGAACTTAAACTGTATATAATTCACATTTTCAAACATTATAAATTGTCATGAAACATAATAAAACGTATGTGTATGATCCCTTAACGTATTTCTGATTGCCCCATATTCATAAAGTACACAACCATTATCCTAGCATATTGTAGCGGAATTTTGGAAGCTCCGTAGTGGAATTGGTGTTTCTGGAGTTGGCCATACTACAAGTTGCCAAAAGGCAATAAGACAATAAGAGCAATGTTTGATTTTTGCCCCTATATTCGGATGCGGAAGGAAATAAGTGTAAAATGTTATTTAAGTCGATTATCTTACTTGCAGAATTATATAATGACTCTACAAACAAATAAATGATGGACGTCACCATACTTAGTAATAGGGCAATGATTCAGTGTATAGTCTATATTTAATTCTCTTAATACATAAATTTACAGAGATGCAAGGACAACATATTATGTAATTACAAAACTCAAGAATACTAACACATAAACAATGCATGTTAGTGTACCCTAATTACTCTTTCACATGTTAGAAGCATTTATTATACCCAGTGTCACCATAATACTGTTGGAAACATGTGGCATATACTGTACATCCTGTTTTCACGGTATTAAACCCACTGTTTGTCTTAATCCACTGCAAAAGCAGCTTGCAATGTCTGCAAAACTTTACACTTGCAAAATATCGACGTCAGAATGCATAGTGAGGATCTTGACCTCATCGTCGAAATACTGAGCATGTCTTCACTGCAGCTGAACAAGCAGAGGGAACTGAAGTGAGAACGTCTTCTGCAGAAGAATGACAACTGTCATCACAGGAATATTTTCACAGATGAAAAAATTTAACCACTGAAGTGTTTTAGCCGGGAGGACGATAAGTATTATGAGCCAAATTCACGGGAAGCTCGTGAGAGAAGTCGAAAAATTGAAAAAGGCCACCACCACACTTTACTGATGGCATGCAGGGGTGCGAGTTATACTGGTGCAACTCAGGTGTATATTTGTGAAAAATGTGTTTACAGCAAGAGTCAAAGTTTATTAACAAACTGTGTTGAAGTCTCCCTTGAAAAATATTTATTTATTTATTCGAATGACAGGTACATAGGTAACTTATTTCTAAACACAACCTCAAGATTAAAACAATACAACTTGATAGAACTTAAAATTAAATCTAATAAAGTAACTAAACAAAATCATTAAAGAACTAAAAACTAAACAGAGGCATGAGGCTTCTCGCTTCCCAGTATCTGGCACATTGTCAGTGATTTTAGAGCTGGGCAGCATTGGAGATTATCCTTATTCATCGCTTCTTGAAGGCCACAAAGGGTACAGGTTGGATGTTGATAGCTACCGAAACAGTGGAGATGATGCACCAAGCAGTCATGACCAGTTCCAAGGCGGAAATGCGCGACTGCCAATCTCCTTGGTCTGTTAGGTATTCCTAGAAGGTCCCTTCTTCAGTGTTTGCCATATGTTTTTTTCTGCAATCTGTTGGGATTGGATGTTATGGGCAACTTCTTTCATGTACAATTTTATTATCTGGAAAGGTGTTGGTTTAGGAGATGTTTGTAAAATTTTACTACCTTTTTTTGCCAAGTCTTCGCCTGCTCATTTCCAAATAAGTTGCAGTGCCCGGGGACCGACTGCAGTACCATGATTTTGTGTTTTGCTTGTAATAGTTGTATGGCATTTAGACAGTCTTGGATTGATGAAGGCTCCGGGTCTGAGGAACTTACAGTTCTATGGCTGCTTTGGAGTCGCACAGAATGGCGACATTTTTAAATTTAATTTGATGACATATCAGCTGAGTTAAGGCTACCCTGATAGCTTCAATTTCAGTCATAAGCTGACCTATGTGTGCCAACCGCTGTATAGAAAGCAAAGATATCGCTGTATACACCAGCACCAACATTAATATCATACTCCAATTTGGATCTGTCTGTATAGACATGAAACCAATCAGTTTCTGGATAATTGAGGTTAACAGTCTCAAGTGCCTGGGATCTTAATATATCTACTGGTGTTTCTTTTTTACAAACAGCATATCCCAAATCTACGGAGAATAAGATGGAGTTAGAAAGTATTGGATTTAAAAATTGAGGAAGAGGTTCTGGAGTATTAAAAGTCTGATATAATTCCCTGAATTCCATGATTTTTTTGTAAATCCATGCTGTATTTTCAACCTTCTTTCGACAATATGATAGGATTCCCAGAATTGGTCTCCTGAAATTCTCAATAAGTTTTTGTGTAGAATTAGTGCCTTCCGTCATTAACTGTAATGTGTAGACTTTATGAAACGAGCGCTGAGTGACTTCCGCCTATTTTGGAATTGACACCGACACACTTGAACTGCCAACGTAGAAAACAAAAAAAGTCACTACCTGTTCAAGAGCACCATACTCAATCGCATTCACCGTCATCTTGACTAGGATAATAAAAGCCTAAACTAAACTAACCTAACCTAACGTGTCACTAAAATCCTAACTTTTCACAGATTTGCCTATACAAAGCATAACAAAACCCTAAACTACCGTAACCTAACCTGTCGCAGATTAGTACGTAAGACATAATAAAAGTCTAAACTAACCTAACCTGTCATAACACTCCATTTTCTTTCCTCTACACACTTCCCTGAGGTATGAAAATGGCCGAATTTCTATCCCTCTGGAACACTGCAAACTAGCGTGAAATGTTCTTATTGTCTCCTATGTTGGCACGACATGTGAGACGGCTGAAGATGCATATCCGCAATAGGAAAAGAATTCATTCAACGTTCGTTTAACCCTGATTGATTAAAACAGAATTATGGTTACAGTCGAATCTAAAGTTTATGTTGACATGTAAATTAGAGGTAAAAATTGCAACTTACCTCTCCCACAATTGTAAACCTACGAAACTATGAACCGAAGGAGTACACATTACAGACTCCGCTTGGACTCTCGGGAAGAAAGAGGTCAATGTAGCCGTGTTTGTGATCTGTGGCAGTGAATGTGTAGACAAAATGGATCTCGCCGCTCCAGGAATGCACTGTCACAAAGCCACAAAGCTTATTAAGAGACGATAAAAAATGGAGTTCAATGTAGCACATAAATCCATATCCCAATTTTTCATAATTTAGAATGCGAACCACTTGCTTTATCAAATCTAAAATAATAGGGATATGAAAAATTAAAAAGAAAGTCCAAATTTATTTACAAATTCAATCAGTTAAATCCCATGTCTCACACTGGACCAAAGGGCCGAAACAAATGTTTCCATCTTCCTCTATTTTTTATACAGAAACCTTAAATCTGCCCAGGATCCTAGCCTCTCATATCAGTTCCTCTATTCTTCTTTTCCAAGTCTTCCGAGGTACAGGTATGCCTCTGTGAGGACTACCTTGAGGATTCTGAGAACTTCCAGCTCCTTGCATTCTCATTTCTCAGGCTATATCCTATCCAATTCCATTTTCTACGCTTTACTTGAAGAACTACTAGGCCTGCTTCCTCCGTAGGTTTTATTGCTGATGGTCTCCCTCCAATAAATCTGGATAAATCTATGGAGACAGTGATTACGCCTAATATAACCAAGATTATGCAGACTTCCAGCCAATTTTGTAAATAACTGATATTTTAGTGGTTTCATCTGCCTTGAATAGTAAGTATTGATTTAAAGTTGTCCTTTCATGGATTATTTTAGTACCGTAGTTTAATCATAGTAACTATGAAATTTGTAAATTAAAGAAGAGCACTGGTAGAACTGGGCCAGTATGGAATACCGGAAGTAAAATATAAGGCCAAAAAGCATACTGGCAGTG
Organism: Periplaneta americana; assembly: GCF_040183065.1. Lineage (NCBI taxonomy): Eukaryota > Metazoa > Arthropoda > Insecta > Blattodea > Blattidae > Periplaneta > Periplaneta americana. The sequence continues at coordinate 164,025,411 of NC_091132.1, forward strand.
ATCACTTAAAACTGACAGTAATTTAATGAAGCTGAACACGTAATAAATTACGCTAACCAATAATGTCATCATACTCTGTACTTTCTGTTAGACATTCCTGCAGTAGTGAACAAAGCTGGCGGCGAAATGTGGCTGACATCTTTCAAAACAAAATTGATACCAGTATCACAGTCTAGTATATACAGTCACGAAGCTCAATACGTAGTAAATATCAGTGGTGTAGCATGAAATTTTGAGCAGGGGAAGCTAACTCAAGTTGTCTTTATGCAACATGAGAAAACGTATTACAAAAATACGACCTTAAAATAAATAGTAGTCAATTTCAAGTCAGCAGTCAAAGTTGGTTGGAACATCTAAGTAACACCAATAAGGCATGACTTCAAATGATACGTAGTAAAATATGATTTCACGGTTTACACATATCTCTTAACAAATAGACACGTAAATGCTAACATTAGCTCACTCCCTGTCATACTTAGAGAAATCACAATATTAACGGTCAATAGATACAGTATTAGTATCATTACGTAAGTATGCGTCTGTCTTTTGGTTGTGTCCTTCATTGACAGCAAGGGAGTCGGTCATTTGTTTTTTAAATCACACTTTTGTTTGTAAGTCAGTCTTGATAATACAATTGTCCTAAAAAAAATTCAAGTAAATTAGTGTCAGGAACTGTTATTTCGCTCATTATTTATTATATCAGCCACAATGCACACTAACACTTCAACTGAACACAACTGACGAAAAGGGATAACTCGGAAACTACTTATTTTAAATTTTAAAGCTAGCTTCTTGGCTTCTTGCGAGCCTTAGGGTAGTTTAGTTACAAAGGGATGGAAAATCTGCGGGGTGGATTACACAGAAGAAACCAGTCTGCTTGGAAGCTAGTGTGTGCAGGCTTCTTGTTTACTGCTGCATCACAAATCATCCTGAGCTGCCGCATCACAATATTTAACGAGTAAATATAAATTCTATTAAAATTAATAAATAATTTTCTCCATAAACTGCAGGTTTATTATGAAATTATTATTAACTGGGGAAGCTAAGCTTTTTAGCTTACATTGACGCTACGCCACTGGTAAATATGCATACATCAGATAGTTGCTCACCACTACGATCGCTAATATCGCCTCATTACAGACAATGCAAAATAGTATGGCGCAGTCTATTGTTTCTAGCACCCTCAAAACTCAATCTTCGTGACTGTATATAGTAGACTGTGCCAGTATCAAGAATCATACCAACCTCTGTTATACACCGAACTACCTAAGATAGCAGGAAAATATATGAAGTGTTCAGGGCCATAGTGGGCCAAGCGCCATTTATTAAAAACAGAGACAGCAAGGGTTAAAGTTAAGTGAAATGAAGTTTGACATACGGTATCATTTAGTTTTATTGTACGGTATACTTTGCATCACTTGCTATAGTCGCGATGCTGTTATTCCCGTCGTGACTCACCCTAGTTGCTTGCGTCTTAGGAAGTGAAGGCTCTATAAAGTCTAGGTAGGTAGTATCGTTCGCCATTTTTGTTCTTTTGTTGCCGAGCTACCAGACGAGTAATCTATTTGCTACACTGTTGAACATTATCATGTTGTTGCTCCTATCATAATAAATCAGACTGTAATTCAGCAAATAATTGAGTGGCAAATAACGTCCTCGTGTGGTTGTGCGAACGCCAACGAAAGAGCCAAAATGGCGGGCGATTATATTAAGTATTTATCGAGCCTTAGGAAATGCATGACGTCTTCACCAGCGAATCACAAGAAGCACACGTTTAAATGTAGCCGACCTGTAACGTGATTGGCTGCTGAAAATTAGAGCGACGGGACTATGCCCGTGTCTCAAAGCTACATTTTCAGCTGAAGTGAACTAAATTGTTGACTAAATAGCCGGATGTGACGTCTGAAGTTATGATCCAAAGCTACATAGTCCATAGCAATCAAGTCCGTAGTAGCTAGTCAACGAAAATGCTTGCTTGATTGTTGACTTGTTCACTAAACAAACATGGATACCTCATCAGCAAATGGGGTTATGAAATCTGAAAATGCTTTGGAAGTAAAATAATGTAAATATAATTTAGAATAACACGTTAACTTTGAACACTGATATTGTTAGTACCTTCTGTAGAATGTTTTAATCATTACTGTAATATATTACGCCCTTATCTTTTCCATATAACTCGTAATGAAACTGCATTAGGACACTGCCTTCTTAATTTAGTGCTGCACCGTAATGTCATGGTTTTTAGAAAAATAATCTATGAAGAAGGCCATGTTTCAAGCATACATGTCCAAAGCTCCCTAGTGTGTAGTTCACAAGTCATCTAGTTGCTAGTCACTAGTGTGTAGTATGGACTTGAGCTTTGAGACACGGCATATATGTTTCCATTGATTTATGGAAGTAACTTCATTTTAACCCTTGTTTCTACGGTTCTGAATCCTTCATATACAGTATTAAAACTAACGAAACGCATACCAATAATGATGGAGAAAGTACTGTAGGTGCATAGCAGAACATGTCATCTATGCTCGAGTAATATTAATGAGATTTTGATGGGAAAAAACTCAGTACAATTATCAAGCCATCAGTATGTTATTTACAAACAGAGGAGGAAAGCGATTAGAAGAGCACCTCAAACAAAAAATTAATAATGTTTCATTAACATTAATGATATTCAAACTTTCTTCACCAAGGCTTTTAGCATCCTTACTCTCTCAGCCAATGTGCACGTTGCATCCACTGGTGATTCCTTTATGCACTCTATGCATTGACCAAGCAACCAACGTCAACAATCACAAAAGTAGCAGTTTGTATGACCCCCACGTATGAGGAAAAAACTGTAAGATAAAGAATTAGATGAGTGGGCTAACATAGCTCAGAAAGGCATTGACGTAGAGCTAGCTATACACCAAGTTTACTCAGGTAAATTCCTGCGAACGACATCATGAAGGACTGACCTCTATCAAATAATGCAAAGGAATTAATTAATGTTTTCCATACGAAACCTTCTGGGCAGGACACAGAACATTCTCTAACAGCATGCCGCACATCCTGCAACCCTTGCACATGTCCTCACCGGATGTATTATATAACTCAACGTCACCATAAAATTCGTTCGATGATTGTCGAACAGTTCAGGTCATTTAATTAACAAGTGTTCAAAGAAGTACACGGACTCGCAGACAATGGCAGTGCAAGAAGAATAGACATAATTCCTATCACATCAAATAGTAACAATCGTCAGATTATGGATTCCACTGTTAGATTGAAAACCCAGAGAGCTAACCTAAAGAAATAAATGTGGAAAAAATCAAGTAGGCTATGTACTTAATGTTCCACAATTTATGCACAATTACAGTCTACAACGAATGGAAATAAGGAAATAAGAGGCTTTACGTTTGAAACACGTGGCACTATTCCTGGTTTCTTCTTCCGAACTGGCAACGATTCAGACTATGGTGGAAGACAATTGACTATATTACTCTGCAGCTTTGTCAGTTATTAGGTACACACAAGATGCCTTTCTTGGAAATAATGAAACCACGTTTTTTGCAGGCTTCTATGATTTTCACCTGATTGTACTTGGCATCGGAAAGGGTTACAATAGAGCTGGGGACGGAGCGAGTAGAACTGTTGAGTTACTCGGTTCTATCAGTTTATGTGCTTGGCAATGGAGCACCGAAGTTACTTAGTTAACCGTAGCCGTCACCGGTAAGTTCAAACGTTGAAACAGAGTTCACGTGTTTTACTTAATTCTAGTAGACAACAACGTAGGTACTGTTGTATTTAAATATTTTCTGCTGCAGGACAAATTATTTCCTTATCCCCAAGGCGGGCTGAAAGGCCTCTAGTATTGAAGAGGAGTTCATCCTATTATATGACCTGTCAAGTGAGCCTAAGATATTACTGTACATAATAATAATAATAATAATAATAATAATAATAATAATAATAATAATAATAATAATAATAATAATAATCATAATCATAATAAATTACCAAATTTACACAAATTCTAGGAATAATAAACAATACATTAAAAGCTAAATTAGTACAAAAATCTACAAGAATAAAAATATATAATACACTAGCATTACCCACCCTTCTATACGGAAGCGAGATTTGGACATTAAAGAAAACAGACATGAACAGAATCAAAGCAACGGAAATGAAATTTTTCAGGAGAACAGCAGGATATACTCTTTTAGACCGAAAAAGGAATGAAGAAATTTTAGAACAATTAGAAGTAGAGTCAGTAGAAGAAAAAATCACCAGATACAAATTCAATTGGCTAGATCATGTAAGAAGAATGGAAAATTCAAGAATCCCAAAAATTATGATGCAATATAAACCTAGAGGACATCGTCGACCAGGAAGACCGTTAAGAAGACTGCTAGATGGGGCCGAAACAGGTCTACAGAGGCCTAATTCGTGAAGGATGATGATGATGATGATGATGATGATGATGATAATAATAATAATAATAATAATAATAATAATAATAATAATAACAGTAATAACAATAACAATAATAACAACAACAATAATAATAATAATAATAATAATAATAATCATCATCATCATATTAGAGTGTTTGATTAAAATTAAAATATGTTAAAAAAGGAAGTGCATTATATTTTTCTTCTATTTGTGTTTATTGGATTTGTGTTACCTCATCAGTCATCATTGTATTTATATTTATTTGTACGAATTGTTACCTAGTTACTTTAATTTATCAATAATATTACTTTTCACCAAAGAGAACATGGTTGTATTGAAGGCTAGTAATATTATAATATAAATAAACATTATGTTCTGCAGTTTAAGATCCTATGTTTTCTTCATGGAGCCCGTTTCTATCTTCATTTTTATTTAGCTGCAGCGTTTAACGTTTACCTCACATGTTAATTTATTAGCTGTTAGTATTATAAATTATTTTATCAATTTTATTTCGTCTGTCATATATATCGACACTGGAAGTTAAATAGGCCTTTCGTACAAAATAACTCCTCAAATAGTTGTAATCACGCAAATAAAATTTGCAACCACCAGTTTGCAACGAAGAGAAGCACTTTTTTCTCGTCAATTGGCAAAGCGAAAGCGCTTTACTACAACGCTTTTAAAACACGCTCGGTTTCAATTTCAAAGTACGTTCTAAAATCGACTCAATCTATCTAAATTTTAAATCTGCCGCCACAAATTTGTACTCGGTACTGTACTCGGATCAACCGAGTAATGACGTCACAGTAACTGCTCCGAACTGAACCGCTCCGTCCCCAGCCCTAGGTTACAATGTATCCCTACCAAAAGGGCTTCATTTTCTTGGGCATTGCTACTGTGATACACCGTGCACTCTGATTATGAAATCACTCACTACTGGCCTGTCACCTCCCGCCGCAATTCAGCTGTCGGTGTGATTCCTGACACACATGATGTCATTCAAATTCATTATCAGAGATCATAAACAACCCTGTATTTATGAAAACTGTGTTAACAGCTATAGTCAAACAGTGTCAAGAAACTGTGCTGGAGCATCGATTGAAAAATATGAGCTATAACATACTTAGAAATGAACTGTGGGCTTCACTACAATTTTCTGCACCAGCTCACAACGCTAAAATCTACGCAGAGGTACCATCGACTCTATGATGCAAATTCCATACTAACAAGTGAAGGGTCTTGTGCCATGTCCTCCCCAATCTCAAAACATTGCACTTGACTATGTGTCTAGTGCTTGAGGGCATTCTGTGCAATTAAAGCCACTTCAATGTGAAAAAGTGAAGGAATGCTTGGAGGGGTAATGATAGAGTTTCCAATTGAAAATATCTGTATTGCAATCGCTGACAGGTAGAAAGTTTTCAGGCATGTGCGTAAATAAGGAGGAGAATTTGGATAAATGACGGAAGTAATATGTTTAATAATAATAATAATAATAATAATAATAATAATAATAATAATAATAATTATAATATAATGGTTTATTTTACCTGGAAGATTTAAGGCCATTCGGGCTTCTTTTCCACACAGCCAGAATAATACAAAATTACTATATTGCTATAAACAAAACACAATATAATACATTACATAACTAATATAATACAATACAATGACAATTCTTTTTATCTTACTAACTTACTATAATATAATAATAATAATAATAATAATAATAATAATAATAATAATAATAATAATACTTACATACAAATGGCTTTTAAGGAACCCGAAGGTTCGTTCCGCCCTCACATAAGCCCACCATTGGTCCCTATCCTGTGCAAGATTAATCCAGTCTCTATCATCATACCCCACCTCCCTCAAAGCCATTTTAATATTATCCTCCCATCTACGTCTCGGCCTTCCTAAAGGTGTTTTTCCCTCCGGTCTCCCAACTAACACTCTATATGCATATTTTTGGATTCGCCCATACGTGCTACATGCCCTGCCCATCTCAAACGTCTGGATTTTAAGTTCCTAATTATGTCAGGTGAAGAATACGTTACGTGCAGTTCTGTGTTCTGTAACTTTTCCATTCCCTTGTAACTTCATCCCGCTTAGCCCCAAATATTTTCCTAAGCACCTTATTCGCAAACACCCTTAACCTATGTTCCTCTCTCAGAGTGAGAGTCCAGTTTCACAACCATACAGAACAACCGGTAATACAACTGTTTTATAAATTCTAACTTTCAGATTTTTGGACAGCAGACTGGATGATAAGAACTTCTCAACCGAATAATAATAATAATAATAATAATAATAATAATAATAATAATAATAATAATAATAATAATAATAATAATAACAATAAATTTAGTAATAATAATAATAATAATAATAATAATAATAATAATAATAATAATAATAATAATATATTTTTAGTAGGCTATTTTACGACGCTTTATCAACATCGTAGGTCATTTAGCGTCTGAAAGAGATGAAGGTAATAATGCCAGTCAAATGAGTCATGGGTCCAGCACCGAGAATTACCCAGCATTTGCTCATATTGGGTTGAGGAAAAACCTCGGAAAAAACCTCAACCAGGTAACTTGCCGCGAACGGGTATCGAACCTGGGACACCAGATGCACTCACCGTTACTCCACAGGTGTGGTCTAGTAATAATAATAATAATAATAATAATAATAATAATAATAATAATAATAATAATAATAATAATAATAATAACAATGCGTCAATCATGTCTGGCTATTACATGCTAAGACAAATTCAAACTTTTCAACGGCATTTCTTTTATCGTCGATAAAACTCTACGTAAAAGAATTTATCGTAATATTAGTTAAGAATTCTGAGGAAAATAAATGCAAATATATAATATTAGAAAATTTCGTAGGAATAGTGAAGGTGTATTATTAATGTTTCAGTGCCTAAAATTGTGCACGGTGTATTTTTTTTTAATTCTAAGACAACAATCACTGATCGAATGAACTTTGATATATATAGCGACTGACTAAACAATAAACAATAATATAGCGAGGATACACTTTTACAAATTTTACACTCATGAATAAAGGCGTACATACAGTGAAGTTGAATTACGTGACGCCTTGGCGCGTCTGCATACTTGGAGAATCCATTCTTGAAAGCCATATAATGCGTGTGCAGGAAGCCGCTTGTAGTTAGTTTGAGGAACGCTTTGTCAGAAAGTGGCTTCACTTCGTGTGTTACTATGTGCTTTCTTTGAGTGTTAACTGTGTGCTAATGGTATTTGTTCATTTAAGAGAAAATAACTGACAACAAATTGCGTAACACACCTATGCACATGTGAGCTAATATTATAAATAAATATACTCTCCTCACACGTAACAAACATAACTCCGGTTGTGAATGCTATAGTTCCACAATAAGCTGCCGCTATCAGCCAGTACGTAAATGAAAAATCCTCACTGTACCTGTGTATCCAAACGCTTAATTTTCCAGCAGTAGGTTAAACATTATAATAAAGTTGATCTACGTGTAAACAGATACGTCTTTTGAGATTATCCTTACACATGAAACATATTCCGATATCACAACTGAAAGCCATCTTGACTGTCTGAATGAACTTACGATTTTTTAGATTTCCCGATCACGGTTAACTCTTTCTCCAGACATCGCATTTAAACGAAGTCTTGCCTTTGCATAGGCGGGCGCCAGTGGAGAGTTGTCTCGTTTGTGAAAAACAGTTTCCACAGACATCACATCTGAATACTTTTAGATTGTGTGAATGTTTAAATGTTTCTTTAATTGCCGCAATTGTGAAAAACACTTTCCACACACGTCGCATTTGAATGGCTTGTCGCCTTTGTGAATGAGTATATGTCTTTTCAGGTCTCCCAATTGTGAGAAACAGTTTCCACATATATCGCATTTGAATGGCCTTTCCCCTGTATGTTTGCGTGCGTGTCTCTTCAAATGAGATGACACCAAGAAACGATTTCCACAAACATCGCATTTGAACGGCCTTTCGCCTGTGTGAATGCGAGCATGTGTGTTCAAATTTGAGGAATTTGAGAAACATTTTCCACACACCTCGCATTTGAACGGTCTTTCACCTGTGTGAATGCGTACATGTTCCTTCAAGTGTGCCAACTCTGAAAAACACTTTGCACATATATCGCATTTGAATGGCTTTTCCCCTGTGTGTTTGCGTGTATGTTTGATTAAATTAGATGGCGCAAAGAAACATTTTCCACACACCTCGCATTTGAATGGCATTTTGCCTGTGTGCATGGATACATGTCGGGTTAAATTTCCCAATTGTGAGAAACACTTTCCACACACCTCGCATTTGAATGGTCTTTCGCCTGTATGAATGAATACATGTCGCTTTAAATCTCCCAATCGCGAGAAACACTTTCCACACACGTCGCACTTGAATGACTTTCTTATGGTGTGTATATAAAGATGAAGTTTTAGAGATTGCTGGGTTTCGAAAACCTGGTTGCACATATTACACTTGATAGCATTACGACTTACGTCGCTGTTTGAATAATCTGGTCTGTTGCTAGCACACTGTGTCAATTTATCTTCTACACCATCAATGCTGGCATGTTCTCGCGACACAATCATCTCAATATCATGCACAATGCTGAAATGAATATAAAATTTATGAGTCACTGCAAGAGACGGGAAATAAAATATATAACAGTTATTTTGGAACAGTTCCTCGTTTGGAATAGTTCAAAAAAGTAACAGGAGCTTGAAGTACTAGTTCCAAAATAAGGCTCTCTCTGACTACGAGAGGAGGATAAATAGAATTCACTGAGAGAAGTATTGAAGATGTCTGTAGCAAATTTCAGACTTGCATACCTTCCAACTGAATGCTTATGACCAGAGACCGGAAGTTTAGGCATTATGAATCATTAAAATAGTCAGGCAAAAAGGCATTATAAATAGCTAAAATACACAATAAAAGGCAATTACAAAAACCTTGTACTAGACCCATTTATTTACTACATTACACTATTCAATAACTCGATCGTCATATTTTAATAATACATTATGCAACGAGCCTATAATGGTAGTAATTAAGACGCGAGTATGTTTGTGAAACGAGCGCAACCGAGTTTCATAATTTTCATACGAGCGTCTTAATTACCATTATAGGCAAGTTTCATATGACTTTTTATGCTAGAACATATTTCTAACTTTAAATTATTCATGTTATTCTTATCTGACTGGGGAGCGGAACTGACTTGTGCACTATCTCGTAAATTGTGAGATGAGCGCAGACGCGAACGTATTCATTTTTTTCCGAGAAACAAATGTCATTGACCTTGATATAATCTAGAGAGTAAAATAAACATTAATCTTGATATAACCTTGAAATTGATTTAGACATTGATAAACGAGATGACAAATTGAATTTAGTTAAATATTATTTACAATTAACGCTAATTATTATACTAACAGAACATAACATTCTGCGACAGTATTGGATTTCCAGCCTCCGTGACGTTTCGCTAGTTGCTTTTCAATTGCATATCCCAGAATAATCGATACTAGCGCTAATTTTAATAAATGACCCATTATTTTGAAGCTTGGTATCCAAGGATTTTCAGAAAAATTGTAACTTTCAGTGAAGAGTTACTTTTCCTACATAGTTTTCCTATTTCCCAAAATCCATCTTTCGTCAATTTTGAGAACTAATTGCATTTCAGTAAAAAACAAAACATACACTATAATAAACAACAGGCTATTATACGAAGGCCATGACCTGCAGGATTGCTGACATATTTAGAGCTCAAATTCAATTGGTTATTAAAAGCTTCATGACTTCTAAAATAATTTACAGGTCTGATTCTGCGGTGTGTAATTTTTTGAGTACAGCTACAAAACTTGTGGTGGTTTGATGACATTATTACCATTAGAAATGAAATATTATTACAGTTAATATCATGATGCGACTATTTTTCATTAATTATACATATTAATGCTGTATTGATGATATGAAACATTTTGGAGTTATGTAAGTACATATAAAGAATATCTTAAATTATATCTTCATTTATATAATTTACTGAGTAGCGGCTCCTATAGTATAACTACAAAACTTACGTAAGATAATATTGTTATTAGAAATCAAATATTTTTATAGTTATTAATCAAGTGGAGTTGGGTCTTTTTCATATACTTAATCGCGGTGTGGTGTAGATATTAACATGCGTCATTGTCTTCAGTATTGGTTGCAGAGAGCGCAAAAATTACAGTTCCTAAGGAAAGACCAAAAGGTATTACTCACTGGTATAAAATTTTGTAGTCTCCCGATCATTTCAGCAAGATCTCTTAGCAGGATAAAATGATTTTAGCCTTACATTTCAAGCTCTACATGCAGCAGCTATACAAAGATGCTATGTCTATTGTTCGAAAGCATAGAAAATCCGACATATTTTTAACTTTCACCTACAAGCCACAATGACCTGAAATAGCTATTGCTTTACTACCACATGAAAAACCCACTGATCGTCCTGAAATTGTTACTTGCGTTTTCGCATTGAAACTCAAAAACTGAAGGTGGATAGGTTCAACAAAAAGTATTTGGCATAAAAAAACATTCAGAGGGAGTATGTTTCAGTATTACGGAAGCAAATAACTTTCAAAATGTCTGTTAGGCTTATTCGTCATTGAAAATAAATGAGAAAAATTTTTATTTGAACGTCTAATGAACTTAGTTTGCAGTACTTGCTGCACAAGCCACTAATAATCAAATAAAGGCAAAAACACATTTATTTTGTAAATTAGGCATTTATATTAAAGAAGGCAGAAAAGGTCAACATAAATCTGTGACGTTCCAATCACAAAGGTATAATTCGTACAGATTTACTTTCAAAATGAAGATACATTTAACACATTTAGAGAGGCATTCTGGCAAAGTTCCGATCTCTGCTTATGACAGACGAGCAGGTTTTACCTCTCCGTGGACACTGTCCGTTCGAGGTATTTATCAGAACTAACCCAGCAAATAAGATACAATTATATCTCATACTCATTACATTCAAGTATACACAGGGGGAAACTGGATACATTTCCAGAGAACACACGATAGTAAGCTATTTTACGACGCTGCATCAACATCTCAGGCCATTTAGAGTCTGAATGCGATGAAGGTGATAAAGCCGATGAAATGAGTCCGGGGTCCAGCACCCAAAGTTACCCAGCATTTGCTCATATTGGGTTGAGGGAAAACCCCAGAAAAAACCTCAACCAGGTAACTTGCCCCGACCGGGATTGGAACCCGGGCCCCCTGGTTTCGCGGCCAGATGCGCTAACCGTTACTCCACAGGTGTGGACATCTCCAGAGAACAGACAAGAACCAAGGAATGAGAATTGTCTCAGATGTTACATAAACTGTCTAGGGGACAGGATGAAGGGCTACGACAACCAACTTCTATATCAGTTGTAATTTCACGGAAATAAATGAATGAATTTAACTGTTCGTTTGATGTATATGCGCTGTGGGATGTGAGTTGACCTAGTTTTAACCAATTCATTTTAAATGGATCCTATAGTTAATTTTGTTCAACAATATCGCCTTCAGTGGAAAAAACATGTCGAAAGGATGGATTGCACAAGATGGCCCAAGAGGAAAAAGGAAATTGGGAAGACCACGCAAGCGCTGGCATGAGACCATAACAGATCCTGTAGGGTCTAATACATGAAGGATATGATGATGATTTTAAATGTAAAATGGAATTTGTTAATAAATTTTGTTATACCAGTCTTCTATTAAAAGTATTACTGCCCATTACTCTGTAGGCTATTAACAGGTGAAACCTAGCCTTTATAAAAAAAATAATACTTGTTTCACTTCCTAAAGAAGCCAGAAATACATCAGATATAAATAAACAAAAAAGGTATATGTATTTTATAATAATTCCATTTAATTTTAAAAATCATAGAAGAACATGGCATGAAGATTTCACCAGAAGAAAACCAAAATTATGGCATTTGAAGGCACAAACCCAATCCGCAGCAAAATTGTTGTTGAAAATGTGATTTTAGAACAGATAAATTCCCTTTTCATACTTAGGATGTAATATATCATACGAAGGAGAGAATGATGTAAGCAGAAAAATTAACAAATATTTACAAATATTAGGACTGCTAAACCATACGCTAAAACCAAGTTTAGTACAGAAACATTCCAGAATAAAGCTATATAAAAACCCCTGCACTACCAACTCTCCTCTATGGAAGCGAAATTTGGGTTCTGAAACAAAGATATATAGGCAGATTAAGAGCAGCTGAAATGAAATATCTGTGACGAACTGCAGGATACACACTTCTGGACCACAAGAGGAACGAGGATATACTGCAGGAACTCAACATCCAACCATTAGAAGAAAAAATTACAGAATACAGAAATAGATGGCTTGAACACATTTCTCGTATGGAAGCTGGCCGGACACCCCAAGAAATGCTAAAATACCACCCTCAAGGACGACGACGACCTGGACGTCCACAGAAACGTCTATTGGATCCTGTATAGCTGGAACCGAAACAGGCCAACAATGGCCTAATTTCGTGCCTGGAATATGATAATTTAATTTTATATGTTGTATAACACTACTATGAAGAGTGCTACCTACAGATACTTGAACTAAATTGGAATTATTTCTTCACCATTTTTTCCATTGTGCAGTCTTCAGGAAAAATGGATCAGTATCATTTACACCGAAGTTCAGCCCTTTCCTCTAACCTCACTATGTGTGAAAAATATTGGAGAGCAAGAGAGTTAATGGCTTTATAGCCAAGAAGTCCGCAACAGTCAATAGCAACACCAACATGTTTCTTGTGTGTGGGGAACAGTAGACCCAGGCTTACGCAATGGAAGAGGAAATAGTGGCCACACAGAAAGAAATCAACATCAGGTGAAAAGAACATTGCTCAAGAACCATTCTCTGTATTATTGTGGTTTTATTTCTTGAGGTGGAAGCGAAGGACTGGTCAATGGTTTAACTATACCAAACCTGAAGAAATGAGCGACCAAGCAAGCAAGCAAGCAAGCAAGCAAAATCAAGCAAGCATGCATCCATATTAAGTATTAAATTACATAATTCTCATTGATTAAAGTTCACGTTAACACTTTGTTAAAAACATAAAATTACTTAGTCATACGTTAAAAAGTGTTAAAATTGTAAAAAAAAAAAAAAAAAAAAAGTATATACCTTTGACAGACGGCCTGTTTCGATGTAATGTCACGTCTTTCTCAGTGTCTCCTGAACTACGAGTGATCTGCATTTGTCGATTGTAGGGGTGGGGGTATGTTGCTCCTATGGTGGGGGCTGGTTGTTTGTGTGTTATGACGTATCATGACGTCGAATAATGTGTGGGTATTGAACTGTAATTGTGTATTAAATATATGTTGTGGGTATGTTATGGTGTGTTTATATATTTCCTATTGTTCTAGGATGTTTAAGTGTGAACTTTTTGGTGTGATGTGTAAAATTTCCATATCTGTTTCTATATTATTGTAGTCATGATTATTGTTGATAATGTGGTCTGCATAATTTGATGTGATGTAGGGTTTGGTTATAGCTTTACTATGTTCATTATATCTTGTGTGAAAGGATCTTCCTGTCTGCCCTATGTAAAAATGTGGGCAACTATTGCATTTTAGTTTGTAAACTCCAGTTGAATTATATTTATTTGAATGTTTAATGTGATTATTTAGATATTTCTGTGTTGTGTTATTTGTTTTGTATGCTATCTTGTATTTTAGTTTTCTGAATGAAGTTGCAATTTTGTGAGTATTAATAATAATAATAAAGCGCACAAATTGTGCATAAATGAAAGTCACTTGGATTGAACAAAGTTAATGACTGATAGCTGCCGATTCCCACAGACTAGGATATGGTATCTATCACATGTCTTGTTGCATAGGACACACACACAGTTGTCGTCCGGTTCGTGGAAACACTGAATTCTGTATATCTTGTGGTGGTATCCATGAACCGCCAGCGATGTCACGAAGTGGCGGAGCTTCTGGTTCGTGTTTGTCCAGGTCTGGTTTATCATGGCCTCCGTTGTGTAGAAATCCTCCCAGATGTCTTCCCTCTTCCTTATCCTCTCGTCTAGTGCTTTCTTCTAGTTGGAAGTGGAGGGCAGATCGAGTTTTGTTCTGAGTTCTTCTATCAAGAAGGTCTCTTGGGCGAGCACGTACACCAGCCTGGAGAGAGTGTGTTTTGATACTCCTAGTGCAGCCTTCAAGAAGCGAGCCTTGACGTTCTCTAGGGTATGGAGGTCTTTCGTGCGCAGCTTGTCCCATGTTAGGTCTAGTCCATATGTAAGTATGGGGACTATCTTGGTGTGGAAGATGATCATCGCTGTTTTGAGAGATAGCTTAGTTAGTTCTCTGATGTCATGAATGGCTTTTGTGGCTGCTGTAGCTCTTTGCTTGGTGTGTACCCTGAATGAATTTGTTGTGGTCTGTAGTGTCAGTCCGAGGTATTTGGCCTGGTTTACTGTTTGTAGAGGTTCTTGTTTCAGGAAGATTTTGTCTTGTTGAGATATCTTGCCCCCTTTCCTGAATATCATGTGCTCGGTTTTCTGCATGTTTATCTCCAGCTCATTTTGGTCAGTCCACTTTTCCAGCGTGTAGGTTGCTTTTTGGAGTTCACTCCTGTCATGAGATCCCAGGACCATGTCGTCGGCATAGATATAGATCTTGACATCTGTAGATTCTTCTCTTATTGGTTTTACGACGTCGTGGGTGGCGATGTTAAATAATAGAGGACTGAGGGGGTCTCCCTGCAGCACTCCATTTGTTTGAGTGAAGTTTGTTGACAAGGTTATGCTGTCTGAGGTCTGTACACTGTTACTACTCAGGATGTTGTGGATCAGGCATGTCAGGTCTTTATTTTCAATGGATATGGACTCTAGTTTTGAGGAGATGATGCTCCTGTTCAGTTTATCGAATGCTTTTGAGAAATCGATGAATACTGCGTGGAATTTTCCTCGAGGGTGTCGTAGAGTGGTATCTATGTCGTCCAGTAGGTTTCTGATGGCTTGGATTGTGTTTCTTCCCTTTCTGAACCCAAACTGCTCTTCTGGGATTGATTGTTCTATCTCTTCCGTAATCCTTTGTGTGATCAGCCTTGTCAGTATCTTCAGATGGTTATTTTCTAGGGCGATCCCTCGATAAGAGTTAGGGTCGCATGGATCTCCTTTGCCTTTGTACATTACTTTAATTGTTGAAGTTTTCCATGTTGTTGGAATGTTTCCCGTTCGCAGGCATGCATTCAGCAGGTTTGTTAGTGTTGGAAGTAGTATCTGGGCTGATGACTTGATGTGCTCGTTGAAGATGCCGTATGTGAGTATTGGTATTGTGATATGTTAATGTTATGTATTTATTCTCACGTGGTGTTTGTGTTGGTTTGTTCTCTTTTTGTTTTGCCTTTTTTATTAGTGTGTATGTTATGTTAGGGTTATATCCATTGTCTTGTGCTATATATTTATGGTGTTTAATTCTTCAGTGTAGTTGTCATTGTTCACTGGTATGTTAATTAATCTGTGTGTCATTGTACGGAAAGCTGCATGTTTATGTTGTATGGGATGGTTTGATGAATTGTGTATGTTTATTGTGGTTGTGGTGGGTTTCCTGTACATTTTGAATTCGTGTCTGTTATTTGTTTTGGTTATGGGATGTCTAAGAAGTTTATAGCTTAGTTATATTCTGTTTCTACTGTATACTTTAATTTGGGATGTATTTTGTTGAGTTGTTCATGTAGGTTTTCTATTTGTCTTTTGTTTCCATTATAGGTATAAGACTATTATGTCATCTACATATCGATAACAGAACATTATTTTCTCTGCGTGAGAAACATACCCCCACCCTTACAATCGACAAATGCACATCGCAGAATTCAAGCTCACCAGTAGTTCAGGAGACATTGAGGAAGACGTGACATCACGTCGAAACAGGCAGTCTGTCAAAGGTATACCTTTTTTTTTTTTTTTTAATTTTAACACTTTTTAACGTATGACTAAGTAATTTTATGTTTTTTACATAATTCTGATTGTTGTCTCATACAGTGTAAATGTCCGATTATTGAGTTCTCTGAAGTTAAGTATTTAGGCATAATTTTCGACAATCATATAAAATGGAACCTACACATTAATTACCTTTGTAATAAATTATGTAAAATAATATATTAGGCCTATTTTGTTTTATTGAGGAATTACTTGTCAATAAGTTTATTACGCACAATATACTTAACTTTATTTCAATCGGTAATTATGTATGGAATTATAGGATGGGGTAGCTCATTTAAATCCAATTTTAATACACTTTATTTATTACAGAAAAAAAATTAAAATATGTATTCATAAACCTATTGGTTTTCCATCTCAAAAATTGTTTTTACACTTTCATGTTCTTAACATAAGGCAAATTTATTATATTGTATTAATAAAATACATATGTAAAAATCGAAATAATTTTGAATTGTATTCTCATAGTTATGAAACAAAAGTATGAATTCTTTATGATTGTTTGAACCAAAATGCAACACCGCTACAGTATTTAATCATAGTAGTAATTTAGGCCCAAGAATATATAACAAATTTATATTCAAATATGCTAATCTCGTGAATTCTAATAGTTCTAGTATTAAATTTAAAAAGTTATGTATGGATTTCATAAAAATTGTAAATTTAAATTTATATATTCTAATTGCATAGTAGACATAAGACAAATTGTATTATATACGTCTTAATTTCAATTCACGAATCCGCCCCTGAGCACGAGTTCTACTCTTTCAGGGGCGAGCTAAAATGTTTCTGTATATATTATATTTTATGTTACAATTATTAGCAAAATAAGTAAATAAATAAATAAATAAACAAACAAAAACCAAACAAAGAAACAAACAAATAAACAATTAAACAAGTAAGTAAATAAATAAATAAATAAATAAATAAATAAATAAAAAGCAAGCATGCAAGCAAGTAAATAAATAAATAAATAAATAAAAATGGGAAATTAATGTTAGTGAATTTGCAAACATGAACGGCTTGGATAAAAAGACTTGAAATTGATTAAAATTGGTAATTTGATCATTTACAGGGGAATTAAAGACACCCCAATTATAAATATATTGTATAAAATAAGCTGCAGATTTCCAAAGTCCTGGAATGCAATAATAGAGTAAAGGTTCACTTCTTGCATTTTAGCTGCATTATTATCCTGAAAATCTAAGTGTTTTAATGAAGGACATAGAGAAATGCTTCAGCGCGACATTAACCAAATGGAAACCAGATACCAAAGGAAGTGGAGTGTGAATGTGATGATTGATTATAGGGATATCTAATGTGAAGTTCAATCGTTAGATGGCAGGAGTGTTCCATGGATCAGAACATGTTGTAGGGCTATATGCTACAGTTCCTTACGTTCTCCCGCTTGTTGGTGTTCTGTGCGTGTCAAAATTATATTTATAATTGTTTTGTATAACATAGTATAATTTATTATAATTATGGATGGATGTTGAGGTCCTAAAAATCTACTTAAAATGATCATTAAAATGCCCTTAAACTAATGGAAAAATGACGAAAAATTAAAACAAAATGGCATTTAAATATTATTCATTGTAATCGGACCACAACTTCTTAAACATTAGTCACCTTGTTTCAATGACTGCCCTGCAAATCTCGGACAGAGAGGAGCCAACTTTCTGGAATTTGGCTAAGATAAAAAAGGATATGCAAAAAAATGAAGGTTTTAAGGGAAAACTATAGATTTTAATGAGAGTTTACAATATGTATTAATCAGGAGTGGTCCATGCCAGTGCCTTCATTCTCCGTCTCGTCCTACTCCTTCCGCGCTTCACTTTTGTTACCAGATTTTCCAGAGGAGTCCACACCTGTTGAGTAACGGTCAGCGCGTCTGGTCGCGAAACCAGGTGGCCCGGGTTCGATTCCCGGTTGGGGCAAGTTACTTGGGTGAGGTTTTTTCCGGGGTTTTCCCTCAACCCAATATGAGCAAATGCTGGGTAACTTTCGGTGCTGGACCCCGGACTCATTTCACCGGCATTATCACCTTCATCTCATTCAGACGCTAAATAACCAAAGATGTTGATAAAGCGTCGTAAAATAACCTAATAAAATAAAAAAAATTTTCCAGAGGAGGGAGTGTGAATGACAAAACCAATTGTGGGCGCAGCGCGCATTCTTGCAATCTTTGTGTTAAAAATACTGTCTACTACAGTAGACATCCTTCCGAACCATGTTGGGGACACAACGTATCGTCCAGGAAATAGAGAAAGTTTCCCCCCTCCCAAACTTAAATTCTAAAGACACCCTCGTACCGACAAAAGAACAATAGCAGGCAAAAGTCCTCACTTATGCCCGTGTGCACCATTCTCGATTAAAATTTGACCATGGTTAAGTTGGCACTTGACCATCTTCAATGCCAATTTGCGGAGTAGGCCTATCAATCTCGATCAAAGTTAAACAAGCGAGTTGATGATGATCAAATTTGATCACGAGTTTGGGACCGATTATCTTGAACTGAACATGGTCAAGTCGAGAAAACCAAAATGGCAGCACGATTTGACGTACTTGATGGAATTGAAGATGAAATTATGTATCTTGAACACGCAAATCACTGCGGAAATAACAGAATTGGTGTTATTGTAGAAAGAGTAAGTTTGTAGATTAATAATAAAATTGTTTTTTGTCTCAAAATAGACTAATGTTTTATATATGTTTCTGCTTTGGAAAATCGGGACTTTACTTGAGGACAAAATATTATTTAGGCCTAACTGTACAATTTTGTTAACATAATAATAAAGTAGTTATTCTAACGTATTTGTAACGTAATTTGTACAGTAGTTATTTCATATTATGTGGAATTATGTAAACATGTATAATTCATGTTGAATTGTGAGGTTAAATCCAACCAGGTAGCCTGCTTGTTTCTTAGAGAACTTCCGTCAGTACTTTTATTCTATAATATGGATGCAGAATTGCTGACGAGTTCTAAAACAATTCGCACTTCTAACTGTGAAAAGTTCGGTGCTCTTTTCTTTTTTTCTTCCATGATTATTGAAACTTGCTTTTTGAAAACTGCGAGGATGTTTGAAACAGTCCGACAAACAAAAACGAAGCGATAATTGACAGAGTGCGTTCGTTTGCTGTTTTATACGCGGTAACCTAGCGCTCAGATGATTCTTCTCAAGCGAGCGTACCGTCAGCTGACGGTACTGAGTTGATTGAGGGAAAATGTCAGTGCACCGCATCTGTAATTTGATCACTGTCAAGAATTAACCATGTTTCCGTGATTGCTGATAAACGGGCTAGATGATCGAGAATGGTGCACAAGGCCATTAATCTAAGCTACTGTCAAGCATTTTATATTACTTCCGTTGTGTGAAGTGAAGCCTTCAGTGGAATGAGGGTTGAACTGTAGAGTCTGTTCCAAACTATAAAACTCAAATGTCACTGTTATTCACTTATTCAGTAGGTAATTATTACTACTGACCTATTTGGTTAGAAAATGATTTAACAGACGTATCGGTAAAGAAGAGAGTAAAATGTATTCCAAAAGATCTAAAAGTTCTTCAGAGTACTAAAAATGACTAAAAGAATGCCGAAAACAAATATAAAAATGACCTATTAGTTCAAACACGTCAAAAAATGCAATATAAGAAATTACTTTTTTGCGTTGATATTAACATAGACAGGATTTCTATGTTAATAGGCATCGTCCTAATGTGAGAAATAAGGTGACTTTTCATCAACATCCGCCCCCTAATTATAACTCAGTATTTTCTTATCTCATAATTTAATTTAGTTTAGAATAAATAATACCGGAAACATATATAATACGAGCGAGAGTACCTTTAAGAGATGGATGAGGAAATCTGCAGTATGCAGAATACAGCTACGAGTAAAATGAAGGTTCATGATGCTAACCCAGGGCATTGAGACTGAGGTGATGTTCAAACATAAAAAATAGGTACTTTGTCGAAGATAAATTGTCTCTTTATTTATTTTTACTGTATGTACCATACGCTAAAAACAGAATATGCAGCCACTAATGGTGTTTATGGGGGGGGGGGCTATTGGGCTTGAGTTCCTCGTATTTCTCTAGCTGCAGAAAGATGAAATGCAATTTTAATAGGATGAAATAATATGATCCCAATAGTTCCACGATTATTCGTGAGTTAAGGATATACAGGATTGAATATGTAGGATAATTTAAAAGATTTGAAATTTATTCATGGTTTTAATAATTAGTCTACATTAAAGTATTTATTCAGGAATTGGATTTCTGGGGTCAACATTCTTCTACTTTCTTATTTTATATATACACCGTATTATTTATAGTAATATACAGGGACATCATTTTATTTTTACTTGAACTTTTATTGGGCCTGAGTTTTTTAATGTACTTCACTCCCATCCTTTCTATTAATGAAATTCCAACTGCCCTCCACACAGAACCAAGGCCGAATATAGTAAGCAGTACTGAGTTAGTGAGTATAGTACGTTCCACAAATATGTTCGCGTTCTCCAGTAACGAAAGAGTTTTCTATACTGAATCATATTTTCGCACAGGTACTGTCGTTCGTTTGCCTACGTCGTATCCCGATTTCCCCCACCTGCTTCTGCTCGCCCCTTTGTAAAGGCTAGTGGCTGAGCTGTCTTAGCTCTTTTCTAAAAACATTAATTTCTGTTAAGACTTGGAAGTCTACGTAATATTATACAACTGTTTAAAATAACTTAAATAAAAGGGCCTCGTTAAGTAAATAACTGTCACGTGAGTTCCCCTTTTCTACGATCCTGCGACATAACCACTTGGACGGACAGTAGATAGCATGTCTGAGTAATTTTATCAGTGAGGATCGGGCACAAGTGAAGATTGAATTTACAGTATGTAAGGTACTCTCTTATAGAGTAGGTACAGAATTATTTCAACATGAATTTCTAGTACGAAAGACGAAACTGGTAATGGAATTAGATGCAATAGTCTATAGTGCGATAATATGCACAAAAGAACTGAAGCTTGTATCGAAATGAACGCCACCGTTTTCAAAAATGTGTTTAAATATCCATATTATGATTATTTTTCAATTTAACTTCTTTCTCTATATTGTACGCTGATGTGCTGTAGACAGTATAATATACACTGCACAATGAATACGTTATCATGGATAACTCAGTTCGTGAGTAAAAGCACTTATTAATATTGCAAAATTTACTCTCCAAACTTTATTAGTACACAATTTATATCAGGTCATGGTAAATTTGGAGCTTATTTTGAAAGATTCAAAATTAAGACTGGAGAAGAATCGATGTGCTCGTGTGGAGATATTCAGTCGGTTGAACATCTACTCTTTGAATGTCCTATATTTTACATGCAAAGACAATACCTTACTGTCCATGCTCTAAACTGTAAAATAACCTATGAGCAACCAATATGCACTGTTTTTCAAAAGCACTGTTGCTACAAACGTTTCGTCAAATTCATACATTTTATATATTCAAGGTTATAATTTCATCTGTATCATCATGATAATCCAAAACATGTATTAGACTAGATGGTCTGTTAAGGTCTCACGTCAGTCCAACTCTTAGCAGGGCGACCAACGAATTTTCTTTCACGAGGAGCGTACTGCAGGATTTGTTTCGGCATCAGTGTTCTATCCATCCTTTTGAAATGATTAATATATTATAATATTGATTCGACTTTGAGTTATTTCAGGATATCATTATTTCTTTCGTGATTCCATTTTGTGTCTCATGAAGTCAATCTCGGCAGCGATTAAAACTGTCGGGCAAGAGTTCCTTTTTTTTAACTGCGATTCGTGTATAACTCTAAATAAATTATGGTTTTAAAATTGTATTTATTATGCATTATGTTTTTATAAATTTGGTAAATTTATTTTGTATATCAAAGTCATGTGTAAGTGATAATGAATGTCCAAGGTATTTAATATTGTTCATCCTTCCCAATTATCTGTTACTGACGTACATCTTGCTGTGTGTGTGTATATATATATATATATATATATATATATATATATATATATATATATATATATGTGTATCTGTGTGTGAGTGTATGTATGTATGTATGTATGTATGTATGCATGTGTATATTTATAACTATGTCTACATGTTGTTATATTATGACTACAAATGTACATATTTTAGCGAAATGTCTTAATATGATCTACAAGTTCAACATGTCTATTCATGTTAAATTCTCTAGGTATTTCGATTATAATTTCAAGCCTTCAATCAAATTAATGTTTATTCACCGTATGTATCTATATGTTATGTCTCTACATACGTAAGTATGCATGTATGCATATATGTATGTATGTATGAATGTATGTATGTATGTATGTATGTATGTATGTATGTATGTATGTGTGTATATTAGCGAAGTGTCATAATATTATCTATAAGTGCAACATGCTATTCATGTTAAATTCTCTATGTTTTTCGACTGTAATTTCAAGGCATTAATCTAATTAATTTATATATGTTACATTCTTACAAGTGTATATTTATTGTATGGTAGTCTGTAAGTTTCAATTTGTTATGATTAGTTTAAAATATAACCCTAATATACTATATGTAAAATAGGGTTTATAAATATGGAATAAATACTACTACTACTACTAATACTTTACTTTATTTTGATTAAACAAAAAGCTAATGAAAATTATCAAACTCAAAATCGCGATATTTCCTAGTTTACGTAAGTAAACGGATGAACTACTTTTCTCCCCTCCTATACCTAGCAAACGGTGTTTCCGGTTCTTACCCGTTAACCCAAAGATATAGTCAGGTTAATATTAGAAATGTTAGTAAAAATAAAATGATGTCTCTATACATATTTTTCACTATTGACCGTCCCAGATAATCAACATCCCACTTAATAGAGAGTTTACTGTAGGCTTAGTATCATCCCACTGTAAAATGCAGAGGTAAATTCCGGAAACTCGTGTAGTACTGAATATAATTTAAGCTAACATAGCTTGCTGTCGAGGTTTTCATTTCAATATTTCTTTCCCTTCCCCCAATATGAAACTATAGGCAGCAATTACTTACTTGAAGTAGAGAGATTTTTTTTTTTGTTTAATAGCTAGCACTATTGAAGTGTTATTTAATTATTCATACTTTTTTAAGGTTCAAAACATTTTCGGATGGAAATAAAGGTGCCTTACCCAATATGGGAGGAATTACAAGATTCCAAATCATTTCCTAATCATAATGGATGTTTTAATCTCTCTGATTCATTTCAGCCACTTGTAAAACTATCACATAAACCACAAACTTTTATGTTCGGAAGTTTGAAATCAATGGAGTTTAATAAAAAATGTAAACATCATTATGCCATGCAGACTTCAAGTTACTTCAAACGATTTGAAGAGTTCGCGGGAAAAACGATGAATGTCACATTTCTGTTAAGTATTAGATAATGATCTATTTGAGTCTATAACTGCAAGATGTAGTACTATTCTATAGAAAATAAAGGAAAGGATTACTGTATTCGTGGTGATAATTCTCCTTTTTACCATTTTTCATAACAACAACATTAAATTTCGTAGTGATCCATTGAATTAGACAATGACATCAACCTTAACAAAACTGTGACAGTTATCTTTTTCCCGCGAACTCTTCATTTGTTTTATATACAAAATGTGTTGTTCGGACGGCTGATGTATTTATGCTGTCTGATATGAATCAGAATACACGAAGAACAAGCAGTATTTTGTCACAATGACATTGAGCGACGACGACATTGATGCAGCAGCATCTGAATGTGTGCTGGAAGCAGGTCTGAGCTAGCTGTAAGCATCTTTCGCAAACTGATTGAAAGCAAAAATCTTTCCCTGTTTTTTTCATGCAAGAACACAAAAGAAATTGGCATATAAAGCTGTTTTTCAGAGCATTTAATATACCAATACACTACGTAAATCCTCACAGTCTTACTAATAAAAACTCTGTATACAGACATTTAACTGTCTTAATAGAAATGATCGGGACGAAATTCAAATACAAACTACTGAGCCATTTATACCGAAACCCACACTTTCTGAAGTCGAAATTGCGATAGAAAATCTGAAAAAGTACAAGTCTCCAGGTATTGAACAAATTCCAGCAGAATTAATACAAGAGGGTGGAAGGGCATTATCTAGCGAAATTTATAAACTTGTACTTGCAATTTGGGAAAAGGAAATTGTACCAGAACAATGGAAGGAGTCCATAATCGTACCCATTTTTAAGAAGGGGGACAAGACTAACTGTAGTAACTTTCGAGGAATATCACTTTTGTTGACGTCGTACAAAATTTTGTCGAATATCCTTTTGAGAAGATTAACTCCATATGCAGATGAAATTATTGGGGGTCATCAGTGTGGTTTCACGCGTAATAGATCGACTAGTGATCAGATTTTTTGTATTCGACAGATATTGGAGAAAAAATGGGAGTATAAGGGTACAGTACATCAGTTATTCATAGATTTCAAAAAGGCGTATGACTCTGTTAAGAGAGAAGTTTTATATAATATTCTTATTGAATTTGGTGTTCCCAAGAAACTAGTTCGATTAATTAAAACGTGTCTTAGTGAAACACAGCAGAGCCCGTATAGGCCAGTTTCTATCTGATGCTTTTCCAATTCACTGCGGGCTAAAGCAGGGAGATGCACTATCACCTTTACTTTTTAACTTCGCTCTAGAATATGCCATTAGGAAAGTTCAGGATAACACAGAGGGTTTGAAATTGAACGGGTTACATCAGCTTCTTGTCTATGCGGATGACGTGAATATGTCAGGGGAAAATACACAAACGATTAGGGAAAACGCGGAAATTCTACTTGAAGCAAGTAAAGAAATAGGGTTGGAAGTAAATCCCGAAAAGACTAAGTATATGATTATGTCTCGTCACCAGAATATTCTACGAAATGAAACTATATAAATTGGAGATTTATCCTTCGATGAGGTGGAAAAATTCAAATATCTTGGAGTTACAGTGACAAATATAAATGACACTCGGGAGGAAATTAAATACAGAATAAATATGGGAAATGCCTGTTATTATTCCGTTGAGAAGCTTTTGTCTTCTAGTCTGCTGTCAAAAAATGTGAAAGTTAGAATTTATAAAACAGTTATATTACCGGTTGTTCTGTATGGTTATGAAACTTGGGCTCTCACTTTGAGAGAGGAACATAGGTTACGGGTGTTTGAGAATAAGGTTCTTAGGAAAATATTTGGGGCTAAGAGGGATGAAGTTACAGGAGAATGGAGAAAGTTACACAATGCAGAGCTGCACGCATTGCATACTTCACCTGACATAATTAGGAACATAAAATCCAGACGTTTGATAATGGACAGGACATGTAGCACATATGGGCGATTCTAGAAATGCATATAGAGTGTTAGTTGGGAGGCCAGAGGGAAAAAGACCTTTGGGGAGGCCGAGACGTAGATGGGAAGATAATATTAAAATGGATTTGAGGGAGGTGGCATATGATGGTAGAGACTGGATTAATCTTGCTCAGTACAGGGACCAATGGCGGGCTTATGTGAGGGCGGCAATGAACCTCCGGGTTCCTTAAAAGCCAGCAAGTAAGTAAGTATACTTATACAATGAATAGCTCGTTTATACGTCGTGTGTAAATTCCTTACTAATAATCAGTACATACGTCGTGTATAACAGTATAACTGTTATACAGCTACGTCATAGTTTCGTCATTACTTCGTTACGAAAGGTAATAGAATATCTGAGGTTCTCTATTGCATCCGGTAGAGCGCTCTAGTGTGGCGTGTTAAGTATCGATAGTACAACTGGCTCTAATCGATTACCACACTATATTTTGGTCAAACGGTCTTACTAATAAACCGTGTACAGTTTTTATACGAGACTTATGCGGAGTTGAGACAGAAAAGTTACTAATAAACCATGCATAAGTGATGAATGTATAAACAGTCTGTAAGTATACAATTCAGTAGTTATATACACGAAACCCCTTGTTTAAACGTTTTTTATAGAGAGAAAATGGCCGCCCCTCTAACAGCTGTTAGTGTCGACTATCATTTTATGATGATAGATGCCTTGTAACCACAGAAGAACACACCAAAGAGCACAGAATAAGTAGACTAATATTGCTGTAGCGTGTACTCTTTGACCAAAACAAAGTGTGTAATCGATCAGAGCCAGTTGTACTATCGATACTTAACACAGTACACTATAGCGCTCTACCGGATGCAATAGAGAATCTCAGATATTCTATTACCTTTTGTAATGAAGTAATGACGAAACTATGACGTAGCTGCGTTAACAGTTATACTGTTATACACTCTGCATAAGTCTCGTATAAAAACTATACACGGTTTATTAGTAAGACTGCCAATGTTTATATACTGGAAAAGAAATGCATACACAAACCGTAACCTTCAAAGTACATGCGCCCTATCTATTGGTGGTAGTTCAGGATATCCCTATTGCTCCATGATTCAGATAGACAGCCTTTCTGAAGCTGCTTCTAGACAGTCAAGAAAAAGGAAATTTCAAACACAATGAATTCTTAAAGGAAGTAACACACTCACCTTTCAGTCAAAACTACGTTGTCCTCTGCTGTTCCTTCCACTCTTGGCTCCTCCTTCACTATGTCCAAGTTACTCTGCTCTTCCTAATAATATAGAGCAAATAAAACAGAAAGCTAGCAAAAATTATATTAACAAAAGAGCAACGATTTTAGAAATGAACATAAATCGAATTAGGCCCAGTAGAATTTTATTATTGAGTTGATTAGCTTTTGTCATCTAGTCTGCTGTCAAAAAATCTTAAAATTGGAATTTATAAAACAGTTATATTACCGGTTGTTCTTTATGGTTATGAAACTTGGACTCTCACTTTGAGAGAGGAACAGAGATCAAGGGTGTTAGAGAATAAGGTTCCTAGGAAAATATTTGGAGCTAAGAAGGATGAAGTTACAGGAGAATGGAGAAAGTTACACAACGCAGAACTGCACGCATTGTTTTCTTCACCTGACATAATTAAGATCAGTTGCCTCAGGTACGCCGAGAAGAGTCTTGCGACCTCGGATACCACTCCACTGGAGATGTCTGCTGCAGTTGCAGACGAAACGTCTGGTATAAAACCAACTAATAGACCACGGCCTCTCAGCCCAGAAAATGAATCTACATCTATAGACTCCGGCCGTGAAAGCCTACACTGCAAGATAATTAAGAACATTAAATTCAGACGTTTGAGATAGGCAGGGCATTTAGCACGTATGGGC
Source organism: Periplaneta americana (assembly GCF_040183065.1). Taxonomy (NCBI): domain Eukaryota; kingdom Metazoa; phylum Arthropoda; class Insecta; order Blattodea; family Blattidae; genus Periplaneta; species Periplaneta americana. Next base: position 164,053,161 of record NC_091132.1, read on the forward strand.
GAATCCAGAAATGCATATTTGAATGAATCATAATTTAAAATTTTAGTTGAATTAGGTAAGCTATTATAAAACTTCAGAGACATATAATAAAAACTGTTTTGTGTAGTCTTGTATCTGCATAAATCAAGTCTTATATCTTTACAACTTCTCGTATGGTGTTCGTGAAAATGCAAGTTCAAAGGGAAATGATCTATATTCATTTTGGTATATAATAAACGCTGCAATACATATAGCGATGGAAGAGTGAGAATTTTATAGCATTGAAATAAAGGTTTACAATGTTCAACCAACAAATAATTCTCACTGCTTTCTTCTGTAATTTAAAAATATTAAAAGATGAACTATGATTCCCCCATAATAAAACACCATATTGAAGATGGCTATGAATATATGAAAAATATACTGTTAATAGCACTTTTATTTCCACAGTTTTAGACAAACATCTTAACATAAATATTCCTTTAGATATCTTACCCGAAATCATATTGATATGGCTATCCCAGCCCAAACCGCATTTAATATAAATACCCTAAAATTTGATGTTATTATGAAAAGCATCACTTTTTTCTAACTAAGCTAAATTTAAGATCTGTCACTTTACTTTCATTAATACGTAAATAATTAAAAGAACACCATGACTTAATTAAGATATCATTCTCATCTAACAAATCTTGAGAGTCAGAATAACAATCAGCAGCTAGCTGAATAGCCACATCGTCAGCAAATAGACAAGGGTTTACGAAGTTACTATTAACAACACTAAGTAAATCATTAATATAAATAATAGTAAATAGTGATGAGATTTTGTCTCTCTCATAGACTGAAAGACGCTACAGGTGCTGTTGTGAAGAGGTAGTGTCTGTGACAATCAAAATACAAGATAATCACTGGGAGAAGAACACACAGTGCATTCCTTGTGCTCACTGACCTCTGATTCACGTTTCATCACAGGGAACGAAATTGGCACCGGATCTTCCTCAGATTTTATCTCGGATATGAGATCAGGGCTCTGGTCCTCATATTCCTCCTTTATACCAGTCACAAGCTGATCCAAGGAATTCCGTTCCTGCAGTACAAAGAGACGTCTTAAATGAGCAATTTATTACAGGGTGTTAGAAGACGACTACTAACATTACAAGCTGCTACTTGTGTGCCACATGCCACAGCTTGACTACAACCAGTAACGTTATGATGAATAGGAGCTGAATTGTGCATACATTGTAGTATATTTTCAAGTTTGCGTTGCATTAACCAAATTTTCTCAAAAGAAAAAGTAATATGATTAGGCTTGCCTACTTTTGTAAGTAAAAATTAGGGGCAAAAACGTTACTGGCAGTTTATTGACTTAACTTCCACCTATTAGTGCATCAATTATTCATAGATTTCAAAAAGACATATGACTCGGTTAAGAGAGAAGTTTTATATGATATTCTTACTGAATTTGGTTTTAGTTCGAAACTAGTTCGATTAATGAAAATGTGTCTCAGTGAAACGTACAGCAGAATCCGTATAGGTCAGTTTCTATCAGATGCGTTTCCAATTCACTGCGGGCCAAAGCAAGGAGATGCACTATCACCCTTACTTTTTAACTTTGCTCTAGAGTATGCCATTAGGAAAGTCCAGGATAACAGAGAGGGTTTGGAATTGAACGGGTTACATCAGCTGCTTGTCTATGCCGAATGCCAATGACGTGAATATGTTAGGAGAAAATCCACAAACGATTAGGGAAAATACGGGAATTTTACTTGAAGCAAGTAAAGAAATAGGATTGGAAGTAAATCCCGAAAAGTCAAAATATATAATTATGTGTCGTGACCAGAATATTGTACGAAATGGAAATATAACAATTGGGAATTTATCCTTTGAAGAGGTGTAAAAATTCAAATACCTGGGACAACAGTAACAAATATAAATGATACTCGGGAGGAAATTAAACACACAATAAATATGGGAAATGCCTATTATTATTCGGTTGAGAAGCTTTATCATCCAGTCTGCTGTCAACAAATCTGAAAGTGAGAATTTATAAAACAGTTATATTACCGGTTGTTCTTTGTGGTTGTGAAACTTGGACTCTCACTTTGAGAGAGGAACAGAGGTTAAAGGTGTTTGAGAATAGGGTGCTTAGGAAAATATTTTGAGCTAAGAGGGATGAAGTTACACGAGAATGGAGAAAGTTACAGAACACAAAACTGCACGCATTGTATTCTTCACCTGACATAATTAGGAACATTAAATCCAGATGTTTGAGATGAGCAGGGCATGTAGCACGTATGGGCGAATCCAGAAATGCATATAGAGTGTTAGTTGGTAGGCCGGAGGGAAAAAGACCTTTGGGGAGGCCGAGACGTAGGTGGGAAGATAATATTAAAATGGATTTGAGGGAGGTGGGATATGATGATAGAGGCAGGATTAATCTTGCTCAGGATAGAGACCAATGGCGGGCTTATGTGAGGGCGGCAATGAATCTCCGGGTTCCTTAAAAGCCAGTAAGTAAAGTAAAGTAAGTAAGTAAGTAAGTAATTTCCACCTATTAACCCATACATTCAACAGTAGTACTCTTATACCAGTATATCGTCCGTTTCTTGGTAAAAGTGACGAAGTCCAAAATGAAAAATTCTTGGGAAAAGGCATTTAAAGGTTTAATGATCCATCCAAAGATAACTGTACTTATTTAGATGTTAGTAATTAGTTATTTTGAAAGTAAGTGTGCTATATTATTAGTTTTCAATATAAAATTATGTCTTAAATTTTCATAATGCTTGGAAGTCTTTCAGTGTGACATGGTCACTTTTACCAAGAAACCAATGTTGCCGTCATGGAGACATAATACGGTTCATTCTCTTATCGCATCTTCAATGCGTCAGAATGCTTCCTATGAGGTTTATGAAGAGGTTGGTTGCGTCTCTTGTGATGGCTCTACTAGACGTGCTGATATCATCATAATTGATCGGCAGAAGGATAAGGGTGTCATTCTTGATCCCACGATTGATTTCGAGATGCATGAGCAACAGCCACAAGAGGTGTGTTGTAAAAAAACAAGTCATCTACGAGCCTTGTTGTCAGCATCTCGGAGCACAATACCACATCACACATTGGTCAGTTTTTGGGTTCATGTTCGGTGCCCATGGTACGATCCCACGAGAAACTTTAAATCAACTTAAACAATTTAAAATTTCTGATGCAACGATTGATGCCATAGGATCTCATGTGTTAAAATCGTCCTTAGCTAGTAATCATTTGTACCCAAGAAACTGTTATTGTAAATGATTTCCTATGTTTTCTTATCTTAATGTTTTTTTTCCTTTCAAATTGTCACATAATTGTTTTTAATCATTTTCATTGTGAATTGATTAGTAGGCCGATCTATCGAACCCTTATTTAGGGCGGTTTTCGTTTATATAAATAAGGAGTTAACAGAATCACCTCACTTCAGATCACGCTGATATAACCTCTGCAGTTGTGAGCGTCGTTAAATAAAACATAACATTTTAATAACACTTCATATGTAAAAAAAAATAAATAAAACTTGCCAAAATGACTACAAAACAAGTTGAAAAAGAGAGTATCAATTCTTTTGTGTTAACTTGTTGGAAACTGGAAACCTATCTTTTTGATGTAATTACTAACCTAATACAAACCTAACATAATCTGAACTAACCCGAACTAACACAACCTACCTATACAAAAGATTTCGGCAACTCTTCTTGGAAAAAACTGAGACGTTTACGTGATTTATCACCAGAGATCTCAGATCTTATCACACTTATGGAACTGCGGTACTTTTACAAGTGTTTGTTGTCCTCGGTGATGTATACTGTCGTAGAAATGATCGTATAAATGAACATTCGTACTAGAGCCATTTTTCCGTTTCGTCACATATTGGATGCATTTCTGTAGGAGACTGTGCGAAAATATCTTCCAATCCAGACTAAATCCAACAATCTGATAGAAACGAAAATCAGCTGTAAATGTTTAATATGTCACGAAATCGGGGCATTTTGATACGTATGTAAATTATTTCGGGACGCAATGGTCGAAATTGGGACTGTCCCGGGAAAAACAGGACGGTTGGCAAATCTAAATATGATTCTGGATTGTTTTCTTGTTAGCACATAATATTTTTCCGTTGATTGTACTGAATGGCTAGAAATTCCTTGTGTATGAAGTGAAGCTGTGGAAAAACCAAACTCCACTTCCGGCTTTAATTCCATTGTACTATTGCACAAGAAGCAAGCCCAAAGATCCCTAGCAGCAAAGAGTATATCCTCCAACAACTCAGCAAAATTCTTTTCACAAACCGCAAGTAGATCGGTACATGTGGCCATTCAGATGCTCCAGAAGGAAATATGGCCCAATAAGATGATCTTATAGTCTGCAATGCCGACCTACATATTTACAGCTAAACTGACATCATCGACTTAATCTAGGTTTACAGTCTTCAAAAACCATAATATTTCAAAATGTTCAGTAGTGCATCCGTTATTTCACCTTTAATTCTTGCAATCTTTTAGTGAATCCTGGTAAGCTTACGTGGTGGCCACGAATTTACAACTTGTACATTAGTATTTATTTCTATACAGTTTATCTTGGTACTAGCTGTATGTTATTTTATTTTGCTAACTGTTGCTGTCTATGAGTTTAGCATAATTATTTCTTCCTTTCTTCATTAGAATATCGTAGAATCAATCCATTTCAGTAATTGTTAACTAAAACTGTGGTAAACAAAGTTAGTGGCGAAATGTTCCCATTGTGGTCGGTTCTTTCATAACAAAAAGGGTATCGACAGAGTGTAGTAACTTATTTAGTCACGAAGCTCAATACGTAGGGACTATGTATCCATAGATGGTTGCTAACCTCTAGGATCGCTACTATCGCCTCATCACAGAAAATGCGAAATAATACCGGCACAGTCTAGTGTTCCTAGTACTCTCATCAACTCAATCTTCGTGACTGTATATACTAGACTGCGGTATCGACATCCATATCAGTGATTCATACCGTGATATTCATACACCGACCGAGGGTACCACGGAAGTATATATCAAAAGAAATGAGATACATATCAATAATAATAATAATAATAATAATAATAATAATAATAATAATAATAATAATTGCTTTATTTAACCTGGCAGACCGTAAGGCAGGGATGTCAAGGTCAGAAGCACGTACTCGACTCTACGTGCCATTAAGCACTGAGTGGTTGCAATGAATATATTCTGCAGGCAGTAGCGGTAAGCAAGAAGGAGTGAGCAAAATGTTGAATATTTCCAAAATTTTACTGCTGTAGGCTGTACCTACCCCTTAAATAATGTAGCTATTGTTATATGATTTATAGCTGGCATTTCTTTACAAGCTAGCAACAAAAAGTGCTTGGAAATGATTTCGTCATTTTAGTCACTAGATAGTAGGGTCACCCCATTAAAGAAGTAGTAACCAATTATTAATGTCTAAACAAGAAAGTAGGCCTACTGACATTTTTACTTGTACGATACGAGCACTGTCAGAGGTTTTACAATTTGGACGTACAACAAACGTATTAATAAATACCTTAAATCTTTATGAAGCAAATCCGATAATATGTGCACGTACACCTAAAACAAAGTTAATCATTTGAAACCGTAAAAGGGTGCATGGATTGAGAATTTTAGACAAAAACACAGAGAAAACAAAATAAAATCGACTCCGTAAGTAAAACAAAACATTATCAAATACACTGCGAGAATGTTTAGCTTGGCAACATTAAGAGTAAGTTCCAGACTTGAAACATGAAACCAGGTAACATCTCAAAATAGAGTTCTCTGCAACATGCTACAACTTGTAATAGTAAATATTGATGATACTTATTCTACCTCTATCATAGAGTGAAAGGCACTACAAGTACTGTTGTTGTAAAGAGGTAATATCCGTTACAATCAAAATATAAGATAAAAACAGCAAGAATTCCTTGTATTCCACTCACCTCAGGTTCACGTTTCAATACAGCGGATGATATTGATGCGGAATCTTCCTCAAATTTCACCTTAGATGTGACGTGATATCTCTCGCCCACATATTTCTCGAAGTAATAAGACATCATTTCGTAGGACTATGTATAGCAACACTGACAGTCGTTACATTGTTTCCTGCACTACCTCCATCATTACGGTTTGTTAGAAGGTTGGTCAGGGCTCACTCAATCCTTAACAAAGTTTCTTCCAGATGGCCGTGAAAAGATAGACTCGATGGAGATTCAAAACGGCTGTATAGTTTCATGTTTCATCCTTCATTGTTATTATTTATGTTTAGTATTATTAGTTTCTGTATATATTACTGATTAAAAGATTCAAGGTAGAGCATCCACCCTCCACTGTAAACGAATATTGCACATTTGTATCACTGCCAATGTCAGAATATCTTGAAAATATAGAATAGTGGAAATCGGATGTGATCACTTTCAGTGCTGTATGACTAACCGACCCGCCCTAATTACATAACCTTACTTATATACCAAATTCGTCCTGCGTGAATGAAGAACATCGCCATGTTTCCTGAAGTGCTGTAATTTTAAACAGAAAATAAAGACGTTTCTAATGTCGCCAACACCTCCCACATAATAGTAGGGGCGAAGGGGACATCATCTCAACACACACAATTCTCATAAAGTGGCCGGCACTGACAGCAGAAGGCAGCCTTTTCTATGTACTGCCTGCTCTTATCTTTCCATTTAATTTATTGGTTTGATCTCAGTGGATGCACTTGTGTTGAAGTGTTTAGCAAGTTGTTTTTTAACTTCTTAAGATATTCTGACATCATGAAGTGCTTAGAAACGTAGGTGGAGAGAGAACAGTTTCACTGGGGGGGGGGGGAAGGGGACAAAGCAAAACCATAGAATCTCCATATAACGGGAATATGGGTGACATCATTTACCTCCTCCCTTATTATAGCTTGACCGTGGTACAGTACAATACAGTACTTATACCGGAATATGATAAGTTATAGTCCCGTCGGTCTAATTTGCGGCAGCCAATCACGTTGCAGGTCGGATACATTTAAACGTGTGCGTCTTGAGATTCACTGATGAAGATGTTAAGCATTTCCTAAGACTGGATAAATACTTAATATATAATCGCCCGCCATTTTGGCTCTTTCGTTGGCGTTTGCAGAAAGCACACGAGGACATTATTTGTCGCTCAATTATTTGCCGAATTACGATGCGTTTGATTTATTATCATAGGAGCTACGACATGATAATATTTAACGGTGTGGAAAATAGATCCCTCGTCTGGTAGCTAGACAACGAAAGAACAAAAATGGCGAACGATACTACCTACCTAGCCTTTATAGAGCCTTGACTTCCTAAGACGAAAGCAAAGAGGAGGAGTCACGCCGGGAATAACAGCGTCGCGACTATAATAAAGGTATTTTCGGAAGGTAAGTTCCTTGCAGTGTTACATCCATATCCGCGATGTCTCGGAACGAATTGGTCGTCTACTAAAAATTATAATAGGGCATAATTTAAAACAATCTCCTTCTTTTTCTCTCTTGTACATACACATCAATAAAACTACGTAACAGTGCTAACAGAAACTTTTTTTATATGAAGCTTACAGTACCTTCCTGAAGATATCATATGAAATGTAAACTCTAATTATTATTTTATTTAATCTCGTCTTTAAGTTCACACACTATACCGGGATCACTTTTCTTTTTTCTCCATTGTTGTGCAGTATGTTATTCATGTTTCTCCAAATGGTGCCCGAACACCTGCAGACTTCTAACACATGCGTACAGGATGTTACAGAAGAAACATTACATTGCTTCCATTCCTCAGATGAAATTCTTATACATTCAGAAAGTTGAAATAAATATTATAGTTCAGACACATGATCTCAAGACATTAATTCGTCAATTTAAGTACAGAAACTTAATCATAAACAAAAGCAAAAAAAGATCTTTTGAATTTAATATTTCTTACGTTAATAAAAAAAGAAATTTAAACAAGTTTGGGGGCAGTGCCTTCCACATGACCCCACATAACTCCGCCTATGGTTAGAAAGTTTTTTTTTTTTTGCAACTTCTTAAGGATATTCTGACATCATGAACGTTTCAGAGAAGAATTTCATTATGTAAATATCAGAACCCGGTAAATTCACTTTCAGAAAATTATTATAATTATTTTTCCCTTGCAATTATTATTATTCACTTTTAAGGCTTTATCAAATTAAGTTTTATTGTTGTCCACATGGCTTTATTAATTATTACATCAGATTACTATCAATTTTATCTTTGCAGTTGTCAGCAATGGGTATATAAAGCATTATTGTAACTTCATTCTTAATGTCAGAATTGATTTCGTCTCACTAAATCAAAGAAAAAAAATGTAACAATTAATTACGGAAAGTAGTATGAAGTATACAATATTTCTCATTTAATATGCAGCTTTGATATAAGATCATGTTACATTAAATATTATTCAACATTTGTTTGTTAAGTGTTTCATATATAATTCCACATTAGTAGTTCACGTTTTAAACAATAGTCCGAATCCCTCTATGTTAATATTTGTATATGTGGACGTTATTCCATCCCGCTCTGCTAGACGTCAGGTCCGCGATATATCGTACTCACGCCAATGCTGCTAGTATACAGTTGTCTGGGATTATTATAGTAAGGTATTTGTGCTTACTGAGATCAGTGTGCATCATTGTATTGAATAGGTGAAGACGCGAAATCATTCAGTTTGTATTTGTCTGCTTTATTAAGCTCTCCTCTGTACAACAGGTAAGTTATAGATATACGATTGTTTGTATAATTATACCTGGCTATATAGTGCTTACTTTTACGTAATAATTAGACTGACAGAGGTTGAGGACTATGCGTGAAAAATATATAACCTCAAGACTAGAAGTTAGTCCTCAACTATGTACTACAAATTGTTTGTGTACCATAGTTGTATTTAATTTTGAGATATTTGTTTTAATAAAATATCAACGTGATTATTTACTTCTGCAAATACGGTATCTCAGTATATTCTAAAACATCACTTAATAGTATGGTCCACTAAATAAAAGAAGCAGGCTGTTACAGCAACAGTGGTGCTAGGACAAATGATTGTTAGATAAAACGTAACCTCCAAGGTAGAAGGAAAACAACCGTCCCTGTAAGTGACTATGAGAGCGAAGAAATTGAATTGGATACAGATTATGTTTCCAGTATTCTCTCCATATTTACAGACAGTGAGTCAAATGTGGAAATGAAGACGAAATCTGTTAAATTAATGCTGAAGGGACGTAGTTATGTGATAGTTACTTATGAGGAGGAATTGTGGCCAGGGAAACTTTTGGAAGTGAAGGAAAATGGAGCTGTTGTTTCATGTTTGGCAAGAAGTGGCAAATACTGAGGTGGCGAGACGTACATGGGAAGATAATATTAAAATGGATTTGAGGGAAGTGGGATATGATGATAGAGACTGGATTAATCTTGATCAGGATAGGGATCAATGGGAGGCTTATGTGAGGGCGGCAATGAATCTCCGGGTTCCTTAAAAAGCAGTAAGTATATTAACAGTATTTCTGTTCTTGTTGCCCGTTTATTGTGGACCAGGCCTAAAAGTTTTCTCGCCTGTGCAAGCCTCCATGAAGTTTCAGCTTATAGGATTGAGGAAAATACATTGCACAGCCATCGCATTACTACATATTTTCATCAGTGTGTTTGAAAACGTAACATTTAAAATAGTCTTGCAAAAGAAACAATTTTCAAAGATATCAGAGTTGAAAGGCGTCTCGCCTTCAGACGTTCATATCTATATAGCGAAAAACACCAAGAAAATCGTAGAAATAGGTTTGTTACCAAAATTAGCGAAAATTATTTGCCTACTTTCATATCTTCGATACTTATGGTCTGTCCGCAAGAGTCCACTGCTAAATAACACTGCTAGACTCAGAGACTTACATCTCATTTCAACGGTTTCTCGCCTGTGTGCCGGCGTTCATGACGTCTGCTGCTACTACTATTCGAAAAACACTTACCACAAACGTCACACTTGAAAGGTTTCTCGCCTGTGTGCAAGCGTTGATGGATTTTCAGAGTATCCGAATGTGAGTAACACTTACCACATACATCGCATTTGAAAGATTTCTTGCCTGTGTGCACTATTTCATGGCTTTTCAGATCACTCGACTGAGAGAAACACTTACCACAAACACCACACTTGAAGGGTTTGTCACCTGTGTGCCGGCGTTCATGGCATCTTAGTATATACCTTTGCGAGAAACACTTACCACAAACATTACACTTAAAAGGTTTTTTGCCTGTATGCAGGTGTCCATGTATTCTTAGCTTACTCGTATCTCTGAAACACTTACCACAAACGTCACACTTGAAAGATTTCTCGCCTGTGTGAACGTACATATGGCATCTTAGCCCACTCTTGTTCGAAAAACACTTACCACAAACGTCACACTTCAAAAGTTTTTCGCCTGTGTGCAAACGTTCATGGATTTTCAGGGTAACCAAATGCGAGTAACACTTACCACACACATCGCATTTGAAAGATTTCTTACCTGTGTGCACTAGTTCATGGCTTTTCAGATCACTCGACTGAAATAAACACTTACCACAAACACCACACTTGAAGGGTTTGTCACCTGTGTGCCGGCGTTCATGGCATCTTAGTATATACCTTTGCGAGAAACACTTACCACAAACACCACACTTGAAGGGTTTGTCACCTGTGTGCCGGCGTTCATGGCATTTTAGTATATACCTTTGCGAGAAACACTTACCACAAACCTCACACTTGAAAGGTTTCTCGCCAGTGTGCAAGTATATATGGCATCTTAGGCGACGCTTATCTGAGAAACATTTACCACAAAAATCACATTTGAAAGATTTCTCGCCAGTGTGCTGGCGTTCATGGCGTCTTCGGGCACTCCTATCAGAGAAACACTTACCACAATCGTTACACTTGAAAGGTTTCTCGCCTGTGTGCACGTATAAATGGTATCTAAGGGCACTGTTATACGAGAAACATTTACCACAAACATCGCATTTGAAAGGTTTCTTGCCTAGGTCCTTCTGTAAATGACTGTTCAGTTTCACCGAATTGGAGAAATATTTTTTTTCCGACGACTCCGGTTCCAATTGCTTCTCATCATCGTGAGTCCGCATGGGTTTTGCCAAGGAACCTGAATTCATGAGAATCTCACACACAGGTTCATTCACTTCAAGTGCAATCCTGTCCACTTCTGATGATACAGTCCTCTCATTGGTAGTTGCAACCCTGAAGGAAATATAATATCAATCTACAAAATTGTCGCAACAAATATACATTCAGCTATTGAATATTCAAATCAAAACACTCCATATTACCATGCGGTACATTACCATTAGACATACATCCTTATAAATAATTTATGATTGCAGTGATAAGTATCAAATTTGTGTCAACAGTTTGGTCTTCACATGTACAATAAACTCCATAAGGATTACACCACGTTACTCAACTCTTGGTTGGCATTTCTGTTTAATAAACAAATCTATCCAAATACACCTTCTTTTCTTCAGTTTTTATCGACAAGGGCGTGCTGTTTTTTGCAACTGTTTTGAAATTAGGAATTTCAAATGAGCAATAAGTTTTACTATACCTTATTTTTTAAATGTATAAAATGTTTTTACTTTGTTAATTTTGTCACTTGAAAATTTGCAGTGGAACAATATCGATTTGATTTCGTAGTGAGGGTCATCATGAGAAAATCTGTATTCTTATTATCTGTAACTCGGTATTTGTTCTTTTGCGAACGTTAAAATAATAATAATAATCCTTAAAATGTCTGAATCTATGCAATTTACAATTATAAAATAATATAGGCCTACTAAATAAAGTTGTGTTCTCCACTTTAATGATATGTATACTCCTACTCAACGACATAAAAGCATAAATTGACGCAATTGAGAGAAGTATTTGAGATGTCTGTATCAAATTTAAGACTTGCATAAGCCAGGTATAACGGCTGGGGGATCGTCGTGTTAACCACACGATACCTCCATTATGGTTGGATGATCGTCCATCTCTGATCCGGCATGTGAACGTGAAATCTGCAGACGACTGGTCGGTCATGGTCCTTCATGGGCTGTCTGACTCGGATTGTTATTATTAATAATATTATTATTACTATTATTATTATTGTTAGTATTCTTAATATTATTACTATTACTATTATTATTATTATTATTATTCTTAAACCCACTATGTGTGAGAAATATTGGGGAGTAAGAGAGTTAATGGCTAAGACTTCCGTATTATTTAATAACAACACCAACTTGTTTCTTGTGTGAGTGGGACACTAGGGCTAGGTGTACGCAATGGAAGGAGAAACAGTGGCCAAACAGAAAGAACGAATGGACAGAGGAACTAATAAATAAATAAATAAATAAATAAATAAATAAATTGAATACATATATATATATATCTCAGGGAGGCCAAAGCTCGAACTTGAGCCAATTCGCCAATGGATGGATGTAAATAAATAAATATATACATATATAAATATCAGGGAGGCCAAAGCTCGAACTTGAGCCAATTCGCCATTGGTTGGATGTAAATAAATAAATATATAAATAAATATCAGGGAGGCCAAAGCTCGAACTTAAGCCAATTCGCCATTGGATGAACGTAAATAAATAAATATATAAATAAATATCAGGGAGGCCAAAACTCGAACTTGAGCCAATTCGCCATTGGATGGATGTAAATAAATAAATAAATAAATAAATAAATAAATAAATACATATCAGGGAGGCCAAAGCTCGAATTTGAGCCAATTAGACATTGGATGTAAATAAATAAATAAATAAATAAATATGTAAATACATATCAGGGAGGCCAAAGCTCGAACTTGAGCCAATTCGCCATTGGATGGATGGAAATAAATAAATAAATAAATAAATACATATCAGGGAGGCCAAAGCTCGAACTTGAGCCAATCTGCCATTCGATGGATGTAAATAAATAAATAAATAAATATGTAAATACATATCAGGGAGGCCAAAGCTCGAACTTGAGCCAATCTGCCATTGGATGGATGTAAATAAATAAATAAATAAATATGTAAATACATATCAGGGAGGCCAAAGCTCGAACTTGAGCCAATTAGTCATTGGATGGATGGAAATAAATAAATAAATAAATATATATATATATATATATATATATATATATATATATATATATATACACACATACATATCAGGGAGGCCAAAGCTCGAACTTGAGCCTATTAGTCATTGGATGGATGGAAGTAAACAAATCAATTAATGATTGATAGGTAGGGTAGGGTACGATTAGGGTAAGGTAGGCTACGCTAGGCTAAGGTAAGTAGGTAGGTAGATAGAGAGAGAGACATAGATAGGTAGACAGACAGATAGATAGACAGGCAGACAGAGACAGACAGATAGACAGGCAGACAGAGACAGACAGATAGACAGACAGACAGACAGATAGATAGACAGACAGATAGATAGGCAGGCAAATTATTGTTGGGCAGTTCGCAGAAAAGCAATTGGTGTGGACCCAAAATGGTAGTTCATTATTACCGTGGGAATTACAAAGATCCCTAACATAAAGAAACTGTAGAAATTAAGCTGAAGAGTTTCAAGACCCTGGACTGCAATATGACTTCTTGCATGTCCATCTACATTATTTTGCTGAAAATCTATGCACTTTCAGTAAAGAACCACGGCCAACTTGATGCTTGCTTCGCTTTTCCTTTACCGGCCTTGACAATTCATTTTGATCCCTGTGTTAAAGCTGTAATCGAGAATATATGACATTCCCGCCAGATGGCACTAACTCCCAAGGTTCACTGAGGAATGTGTGTATGGTTTCTTGTACGATTATACTTAGTAATATTGTGCTTCTTTCTATTGGTATGTGAGTTTATTGTGATATGATTAAAAAAGACGTATTGTTGTGTACCATTGTGTACTTCGAATAGAAAAAAAGAGTGGAGGAGCAATATCATTCCACGAATTTCCGAGTGACAGGGAAAGATGATTATGTTTCGTAACCAGAATATTGTACGAAATGGAAATATAAAAATTGGAGTTATATCCTTCGAAGAAATGGAAAAATTCACATATTCTATTTTATTTTAGTAGGTTATTTCACGACGCTTTATCAACGTCTTAGGCTATTTGGCGTCTGAATGAGAAGGTGATAATGCCAGTGAAGTGAGTCCGGGGTCCAACACCGAAAGTTACCCAGGATTTGCTCATACTGGGTTGAGGGAAAACCGGAAAAAACCTCAACCAGGTAACTTGCCCCGATCGGGAATCGAACCCGGGCCACCTGGTGTCGGGGCTAGACGCGCTAATCGTTACTCCACAGGTGTGGACAAAAATTCAAATATTTTGGAGAAAAAATAACAAATATATTATTATTCGATTCAGAAGCTTTTGTCATCTAGTCTGCTGTCAAAAAATAGAAAAGTTGGAATATATAAAAACAGGTAGGCCTAATATAACTTATATTACCGGTTATTCTGTATGGTTGTGAAACTTGGACTCTTATTTAGAGAGAGGAACATTGGTTAAGGATGTTTGAGAATAAGATTCTTAGAAAAATTTTTGGGCTAAGAGCAATGGAATTAGAGGAGAATGGAGGAAGTTACATAACACAGAACTGCACGCATTGTATTCTTCACCTGACATAATTAGGAACATTAAATCCAGACGTTTGAGACGGACAGGGCATGTAGCATGTATGGGCGAATCCAGAAATTCATATAGAGTGTTAGATGGGAGGCCAGAGGGATTAAGACCTTTGGGGAGGCCGAGACGTAGATGAGAGGATAATATTAAAATGGATGAGGGAGGTGGGATATGATGATAGGGACTGGATTAATCTTGCACAGGATAGGGACCAATGGCGGGCTTATGTCAGGGCAGCAATGAACCTCTGTGTTCCTTAAAAGTCGTAAGTAAGTAAGTAAGTACGTAAGGGAAAGATGCGAAAATGGCTTAAAGTGATTTCTCGCCAAGACTTTGTTCCTAAAGCAACTCTCCATCTTCAATCGTTTGTAGTTTACATTTAGGGAAGAAAATTATTATAATAATTGGAAATTTAGACTATTAAAACCAAATGCTGTGCCAACAATATTCCCTCATCTTCCTAGGTATAAAATGACAGATATCATAAGGCCATGACGAACAGTTACTAAAACTGATTTCCCTTCACCCAAGAAACGCAAATCTTTTAGAAATATTGGTTTTTCACTATTTGAACAAGATGTTCCGAGTGGCTCAGCATCAGTTAATGGCATTCCATTCTTGCCAGTTGAAAATGACCATAAAGTGACGCAAACAGACGTTATCAACTTTGTGGAGCTAAAAAGAAATAATTAACAGATTGCATGTGAAAATTACACAACTTAATCAGGTGTTACTATCGAAGCAAGATGAGATAACGAAAAAAACCGGAAAACTCGAACTATTTGAAAGTGATCCGTTACATAAAGAACTGGTAAATTTAAGGAAAGAGGCCGATGAAGGCAGTATTCACGCAAAATTGATTCTAGATCAGCTGCTTAATCATGGAAAGAGAATACCAAACAAGAATATATTAGAAAATTTGTGTTCAGAAATTGATCCGTTACTGTGTAGATGCCCTCTCTTGCAATGCCAATTTGTGATGAAGACGGCCAAAAACGACTTGCTAATATCATTACTGTGAAATTTGTTAGGCCACGTCTAGATAATATTGCAGCAGCTTTAACTGAAAAGCTTGTTCCTTCGAAGAATACAGCTTATAATCCACTGAATCGCAAAATCTTGTAAGTATGATTCTTGAATCTGTAATATCGAGTGAAATGTATCAGTGCAGTGAGTGAAGTTATAAAACTTAGTACAAGTTCTTGTAAATAATTACCCAAGTGATTACTTTGAAACATCGCAGTTTAGCCTAGGGTGCTACTCAGTGAATGAACTACAAAATTACGTCTCTGTCATCATGTTACTTAAACTGAACAGGTTACTATGTGTTATCTTCCCTACTTTAAACTCACGCTTTTACCATAATTAACAGAACTGAACATAATAATACTTATACTTTTCTTATTTATTATTTACTAGCCGTACCCGTGCGCTCTGCTGCAGCCATTAGAAATAAATATAAAGTAATTACATAATTAAAATAGGACATTTGATCCAGGAAACATTCGTGTTTGATAGAAGGATAAATCGTTTAATATGTTACTTAATTTAAATTGCATCAAAATAATTAAAATGCGATCATTTTGTTCCAAAGACACTCATTTGGTGCACTGACAATTCCTTTAACATGTTTCTTAATTTTTCTTACATGCAACCTCAGTTTAATGAAGATTGACATCATTTAGATTTAATGTGTATATTTTATTTTACTTGTTATAGGTTTCCATTGAATGATGGTAATAACTTAATTTTAACCCTTGTTTTCAACGTATTCAGTAAATGGCGCTTGGCCCACTATGGTTCTGAATCTTTCAAATAACTTATATAATATAATATAATATAATAAATATAATATAATATAATATAATATAATATAATATAATATAATATAATATAATATAATATAATATAATATAATATAATATAAAATATAATATAATATAATATAATATAATATAATATAATATAATATAATATAATATAATATAATATAATATAATATATTTTGTTATATTATATTACATTACTGTATATTATATTACATTATATTATACTATATTATATTATCAGAAGTTACTGTAATAACATTATAGCATTATGTCCATCTAGAGAAACTACACTTTCCAATGGTGAAAAAATAATTAATTATACAAATCGGTTAATTTTGCTTCCGATATTACTTCATACAAACACAGAAACATTCTCTGTAGGCTAGCTTTCATAGCTTTCGATTGTTGCTGTCCAAGGCCCCTTACAGACGAAGTAATTTTTTTTTAATTCATTACACGGCCTTAGATGGCAGTTATTTTAATTTTAAAACTCATTTATCTCACTAAATATCAGTCCTATCAAAAATTTTCAAGGAATAAAATTTATCGCAATTTATTTTTAACGAAACTTTTGTTATGTAACATTTTTCACAAAAATCAATAATAAGCGAGATATTTCGATTTACTTAATTCAGGCCGCCTTATAACCCCACTTTTAAATAATGTATTTTGAATGCCATATAGCCTAAAATCTAAGATACAACGAACTTAATTTATATTCCAATTTTCATCGAAATCCGTTTAGCCATTATCGCGTGAAAAGGTAACAAATATCCAGACAGACAGACAGACATAGAAACAAAAATTTCAAAAAAGCGATTTTAGCTTTCAGGTTGGTTAATTATATATGTTAGGACCAATTATTTTTGGAAAATCGAAAATTACCAGAAAAATTTCGGCTACAGATTTATTATTAGTATAGATAAGTGTTATTATTACTCATTAATCATTTATTTTAATTCATATTGAGTATTTCTTCTGTGGACACCACACCTTGGGAGACAGCGCCTCGTGGTGGAATTGAGAAATTAACCAATTTCAGAAAGCGATTACTACTGTCAAGATCGTTTACAAAGAAGCGAAGGGAACATCAAGTCTGCCGTGGAAGAACATGAAGAAAGTTTTTAACAGTTGTTATGGAAACCAGATAGCAAGGGAAGTGGAGTGTGAATGTAATGACTGATTATTGCTGTGGACAGTCAAGTAAACGGAAACTTCAAACACAATGAACTCTCTACGTGAAGACTCACACATCACACTCACCTTTCGGTGGAATCTTCGTTCTCCTCTGTCATTACTTCCAACATTGGCTCCTCATTCACTGTGTGGAAATTACTCTGCTCTTCCTAAAAATATAGAGCAAGTAGAACAAAAAGATAGCACAGTTTACATTAAGAAAAGCACATCAATTTGAGATTCCACAAAACTGCATTTAAATCGTACTGGGTGTAGTAGAATTTTAGCTAACAGAAGACATTTCTTGGGGCAGATGTTTCATGGGGTACTTGTTTTTTTCTTTACAGCACAGAGTTCTTGAACTTTTCTAGACATGTGGCACAATAAAAGTGAATTTTTTAAGTGGTTTATTTTACGATACTGCCAACAGCAATGGTTATCTAGTGTTTGAGTGAAATGAAGATCATAATGTCAGCCACATGAATCCAGTGTCCAGCACTGAAACTAACCCACAATTTGTTCTCAATAGTTTAAGGGATAACCCCAGAAAAAACTTCAACCAGGTATCTTGTCCCAACAAGTACTTGGCCACCTGTTCGCTAGTTGCACGGTCAGACATGCTAATTGTAATTCCACATGTTTTTTAACGAAATTGGTACAATCCCCGTTTTTCGGACAATATCTATTACAGTGTCATTATATGGCCACCAATTTGTACAATTCCAGGTATATAATGATCTGCTAGAGTTTGCCTTTGATAGTACTTCTGAGCTCATAATACCAACAGTTAACAAACATATTCTATTGATAATTAAATGTTGCACATATGTGAATAACAATGTTAATACTGACTAATTTATTCTAGTTTAGCTACATTTCTGCCAGGAAAAATCATGTATTAAGCAATTGTACAAAAACTCCAGTACACAAAGTTTCCTTCGCTATAACCATAATGATCATTACACCGTAGAGAAAAAATTCATTGCAAAATTTTTTCAACCATTTCGTGAAATTGATAACTACAAAAGAGTAAATAAAATAAACAGTACTTTCAGGCATACTGTACCAGCATATATATAGGGTGATTCACGAGGAAAGGTAAAAAATTTAGGATACGATATCTTAGGTCATTTTGAGTGAAAAAGTTGATATGAACATAGGTCCGTTTACTAACGAAAGCAGAGCTAGATGAATTTTTTCTTTTGTTTTCGTAAAACGACTCGCTCCAATGTGAATCAGATGTTTGCCATATCCCGCTGACGTGAGATGTGAGACAAGGTCACCGATCGCAATGAATGACGTAACAATGGAATCGGTATTGTGAGCAATGTGGAAAAGAGAAGTTTATTCACCTCACAAGCCGGGTGGTGGGGCATTACAAATGTCCAATCGCCTGCCCTTGTCTGATGTAATGACACAGAACCCGTACATAATATAATTACAGTATCACTTATCAGTTTACAGCAGTTCAGTCAGCTACCTACACTACAGTAGTTATACAGGTACAGTTATCGGAAGTGTTAAGTTGTGTTTTTCAAGTTGTCTTATAAATTTTCGACTGCAGAATACGCCGATATTGTGTATGTTTATGGTTTCTGCGATGGAAGTTCCTTGTGTGCCGTCACTGAATATGAACGACTCTTTCCGAACAGAAGGGTACCATATCGAAGAGTATTTACTGTCTATTCGGTAGGATGAAAGACTGGGTATACCAAAGGAAGGCGGAAACGAGAGAGGCGATAATCTACTGTATTTTTGATGGTACATATCGCATAAAGAACAGCCACGTGCAACTCTCCCGAGCGACGAGCGTGATTCAGGCCCGAGCGCAACAGTGCATTGAAGCAGAAGGAAGTACCTTTGAAAATGTACGAAAACATCGCCCCCGATGACTACAATATTAGGTATGTATGCATACGTGAATACAAACTTTAAATTTGTCCGTTATCTGTCTCTAAATGCGAGTTAGTACAATGGAATTCAAGAACGATCATATCATATGTACTTCGGTACATTAAAATAATATATAGGAATTCAAGAAGTTTTTTTTATGAAATCAAAGAGCCATATTCCGTAAACATATTCATAGGAACCTTTTTGACTCAGAATGACTTCAGAATTCACATCCCCAAATTTTTTACTTTCCTCGTGAATCACCCTGTATATCAGAACATTTTGTAAAATTTAGCATCTATTCTGGGAAGCACTCAAAATAAGCTACGTAATTTATCTGAAACTTACAAACAGGGCTGAGCAAAATACTGACATCAAGTATTTCAAATATAAATACAAAATTCTTCAAAGAATAGTATTTGAAATACAAACACAAAATACTTTTAAAAAATTAACCAAAATGCATTTGTATTTCAAATACTCAATACAATATACAAAGAAGTAAGAATATTACTGAAAATCTAAGTATTTTTACCTCGAAGTTTTATATAAACAATGTAACTGAACATTCTTCCTTTTCAGAGTCAGCAATGAAATTTTGCGATATATAAATAATTACTGCTCCCTTTAAAAAAAAACACTCTCAAAAAGTTTATCAGATAACGATCCCCTTGCTTGAGAATGAGTAAATCCTGCAAAACAGAACAGCCTTTCTACAGGCGCAGAAAGCTTGTTTCATTGTTGGATAATTCTGTAGAGTGCACAGGGTTGTCCCTTTGTGTGAGCTCATACTCCGCAGTAGACAATTTCTTTTCTTTTTGCTTTTCAAAGTCTGTTGTACTTGAGTTGAAAACATAAAAATTGTTTTGATCGTCTTCAGCAGAGAACTGCCCAGCTGATTTCACGCACATATTCTGTCTTCTTCTTATCATTTGGTAAGGCAGTGTCAGGTAGCCAGCCATCCATCTTAAATGATGGGTGGAAGCAAGCTGCGAAAATAGCTCAATTTGCTTCTGGGGTCAGATCAAACATCGCTTTAAATATTGATGAAAGCGAACTTATTAGGATTGGAGTTACTTGGAATAGGGGCGTAGATTACTAGATAACAGAATATGTAATCTGTTTTGGAGGGAAATTAATGTGGGCAAAATTTGGCCATAATAGCACGTCTTCTCATTTTGCATTAAATCAAAGGCTACGGCAATGGGTTTCAGAACTGCACAACATTCTTCAAGGTACTGAAACTCAACAACTTTGAAGGCTGACAAGTTTTTCACATATACTGTTTATATCATGTTTGTATTCCAATATTTGAGAGATTGGGTCATAAAGAGAATTCCATCGAGTTGGGCAAGGAAACTTTAATGAATATTTCAAGACATCTGATATAATTTCTCAGGATTTGGGTCTACTAGACGCATTCCATAATGCTGAATATTTATTAAGTGTTGGGTGATGGATCCTTGATGATGTTGGAAGTTTCTTTATGGCATTAAGGAAATCAGTTGTGGCAAGAAAACTAAGTGTATGGCTAGCACAACTGAAATGTGTAACTTAGGCAAATAATATATATTTTGATGTACCGAAGTACATATGATATTTCCACGCAGATATTCTGCGTCATCACATGATGAAAGAGAGATGGAACGGAGAAAAATTCTCTCCGGCGCCGGGATTTGAACCCGGGTTTTCAGCTCTACGTGCTGACGCTTTATCCACTAAGCCACGCCGGATACAATCCCGACGCCGCTTAGAATCGTCTCAGATTAAGCTCCATCTCTTGGGTTCCCTCTAGTGGCCGCCCTCTGCACTACGTCATAGATGTCTATGAACGCAGGACCGAAGTCCATACATGTGTTGAGGTGCACTCAGATGAGTGACTGTTTGGCCGGGATCCGACGGTATGGGCGCCGTCTTTAAATCACAAAGTGATTTATTACGCATATCATATATATTTTGATGTACCGAAGTACATATGATATTTCCACGCAGATATTCTGCGTCATCACATGATGAAAGAGAGATGGAACGGAGAAAAATTCTCTCCGGCGCCGGGATTTGAACCCGGGTTTTCAGCTCTACGTGCTGACGCTTTATCCACTAAGCCACGCCGGAGGGAACCCAAGAGATGGAGCTTAATCTGAGATGATTCTAAACGGCGTCGGGATTGTATCCGGCGTGGCTTAGTGGATAAAGCGTCAGCACGTAGAGCTGAAAACCCGGGTTCAAATCCCGGCGCCGGGGAGAATTTTTCTCCGTTCCATCTCTCTTTCATCATTAGGCAAATAATACAAAAGCTCATTCTTCAAATCCAAATCCAAAACTTGGACAAGAAGAAGAAGAAGAAGAAGAAAGTAGTTTGAGTATTTGAAATACAAAATACATCAATTTTATGTATTTAAATACAAAATACAAAATTATTTCTAAAATCCTTACAAATTACTAAATACAAATGTATTTCCAAATAAGTATTTGAAGTACATGTATTTCAAATACTGCCCAGCCCTGCTTACAAAATATATTTTCTATACCGCTAACATAATGTTCTACAAAGGATATATTGTAAACTCGTAAATACTTGAAAATATTATCTTGTTTAAAACATAAAGCGAGATAACAGTTCAACATTAGAGTTCTCTGCAACATGACACAACTTGTAATAGAAAATAGTGAAAAGTATTTGTCTCTATCATAGAGTAAAAGGCACTCCAAGTACTGTTGTTAAGAGGCAGTGTCTATTGCAATCAAAATACAAGATAAACACACAGCGCATTCCTTGTGTTCCACTCACCTCTGGTTCACGTTTCACCACAGGGAACGAAATTGGCACCGGATCTTCCTCAAATTCTGCCTCAGTTATGAGATCAGAGCTCTGGTTCATATGCTGATCCAAGAAATTGCGTTCCTGCAGTACAAAGACGTCTCAAATGTGCAATTTGTTACACAGTGTTAAAAGACGATTTCTAACATTACAAGCAGCTCTCTATATATCTGCATGCAACAGCTTGACATTATGATGAATAGGGCAGGATTCACATGCCAATGCAAATTATTCATGCAAAAGCATTTTTAGGCATGTTATGAACGGCTGTGACAGTTCGGAAAGTTAATCGTGCATATTGATTGATATTGATATATATTTCTTCACAGCACTTCTTTACATGTAATGGTGTACCTCACATTTCAGTATCCGGTGCCACCATTAACACATTATTACAATAACACATTATTTGCAGTACACGTCTACACACATACTCCCAATTCCGCTATGTACCTTGTTTTTATTACTTGGTCAATCTCCCCTTCAGTATTTCCCTACATTTCATTTGCTATTCTCTATTTGTTCATTAATCCTAATATATCTAATATTATATACTCCTTTCACACCCCCCTTTTACTCTAACTACTATTCACTAAAATCTCAATTCCAGTTTTTCTCTATAAATTATCATATTGAATTATTTGTATATTTATTCTTTGACCCTTTATTCAATTACTGTTCCAACCTTCAAATGTTAATACTAATTTTGTGCTGACACTTGTTCATTTCTCTAAACCCTATCTCACTATTTTCACTCATTTCTATTTGCGCTCACTTTCACTTTCACACTATTCTGCTTACACCTAATCCATTGTCACTATTCTCACTTCCTATATATACTTATATTTTATTTTACACATCTGCTTATACACTTTCTCTCTCCCCTATACTTCTCAATCTTTTCCAATTTCACTATACTTGCACTTTTTGATCACAACCTCGCTTTTTTTTTTTTTTTTCTTTTTACACATATCAAATATCTTTGCTAAATCCTCAACTGTCGCAAATTCTGACCTTTCTTTACTGTTCGTCTCTGCCTTATTTCTGACTTTGTATTTCTTTCTATTTATTTCTTCTTCTGTTCCTCTTTTATTTCCCCCCCCCCCACGCTTTCACTTTCACATACTAGATTTCCACTTACACTCGCACCCTTATTCTTGACACTACTTTCTTCCCTATCACTTTCTGACTCTTGGTTTCTCTTTTTATCACCCCTCGCCTTTTTTGTAGCACCCGTGTTGTTTGTTCCGTTATTGTCAGCATTCCTTCTGGAGTGCGCTAACCTTACCGCTATCGTATGGAGACTAGGAATCCGCTTACGTTGCACGCTCGAGTTACTGTTTTCTTCTCCTTGCTGCGCCAACATCTTTACAATCGTGCATATTGCACATTTCGGCCATTGCTGCAGCTAATATACTATTGTGAATATTACATTATAGCAAAAAAAAAAAAAAAAAGGACAAATATTTGTGTATGAAGGGAACCTGATACAATATCATTGCCGTCTTTTGTTCCATTGAAGTACCTGAGGGACAAAAAGACACATTTTCCCAAACATTAAACATTACAACCTACCTGACTAACACTCCTACCCTCCTTTTATAAGTTTGACTTATTCTGAAATGGCGCACCAAGTACTCAAACATCATACCATTGAGCAATCACACACTGCGAAAACAAGTCTTTGGCAATATCCTTTCGACATGTATGAGTGGGGAACATTGTGGGACCTGGAAAATTTTCATCGTCGAATTCGTTTATTTGGAAGTTTATGGAACTAGCATGAATTTATGTCTTGTTGAACTTGTCTTCCACATTGTTCTGAATTGTTCAATTTGTTATTTATAATGGAAATTGCTCTATTAATGATCCTATAAACCTTTGGTAGAGTACACATTCTTTCCTGTAGTTGGCTTGATAAATTGAAAAGTTCTTCTGAAACATCACAAAAAAGAGCTAAATCACGAAGAAATTCTTGTGATGTTAGCTTTTTCAATAGTCCTCTCTACTTTGACTTTTCTTCTCTCTTTTCTCGTTCTATTATTTTTTCAAAATGTTTTACTATAACACGGTAAGAGGCGTCACTATTAGCCTAAAGCTAAGTCAGTGCCATAAAATAATGTTTGAAAATTCTTCCTTTAACAATGAACCACTACAGATTTTACTCCAAGCATTATAGCTGTCCTATCATTAACAAAGCCCAATAATGACTTTTGAAGAAATCCTTCATCTAGACCGTAACAAGGTAAGGAATTCAATAAGGCTTCCTTTATTGTCGCGCTTTTTGATTTCCTAGTTCACATACGACTATAGAAATAGTAATGGTATCTCCATATACGACAGTTCTTACAGACGTGGACAAATTATTAGACTAAAACTTTTTCTTGGAAAGATAATATAATTCGTCATATCAACTATCAGTATAAGTCAAAGAGTTTCTGTTGTTGCAAATATGATTGTTTACATCTTCTGGTATATTTTTCCAATGGTTAAGTATATTTTTTTCTAGCTATGTTGGTACTACTGGTGTTTTAATTATACACTGCAGAAGATATTCTGCTATGGCCTGCAAGAAGACCGGACATGAACGAAATTGAAAATCTGTGATCTATGCTGAAGAAGAAAGTGAACAAAAAGAGGCTTACAACAAAACATGGACTCATTTAAGCACTGTCTGATATCTGGCCAAATGATGCTGATATTCAAAGAAAGTGTCAAGCTTTGGTTTCCAGCATCCCTGACAAAATCAACGTGTTAATAAACAATAAGGGAACAGATGTAGATTCATTTTCCGGGCTGAATCTACATCTATAGACTCCGGCCATGAAAGCCTACACTGCAATAAGGGAATGTTCACAAAATATTAGTAACCTCAGGATTCAATTTTCTGTACATTATATCTGTGTAAAATACATTTTTGTTCATTGATTTTACCGATAAATACAGCTTCGTTGCACATTAATTAATTTTGTCTAATAATTTGTCCACGACTGTATATAAGCGGTCGGAGTTGTCTTTAGTTAAGGTAGTGCATTCCCAACTAAAATTTACAGATTGTTACTCTCTTTCACCAACTTTTTCTGTAGTCGTTTTCTGAATTCAGAGCCTACATGCTCTATTATCTGTATGGCTACAGTAAAGACAATCTTTTCTAAATAGTAGGGCATATCGAAAAAGGTCAATTTTGTTTTACGAAATTAAAAATTTAAGTGTTCGCAAAACTTGCAAAATGATGTCAGAATTTGGCACAAAAAAATTATAATTATGACCTTTTAGAATAAGGTTACCATTTCCTGGCGACATTTCCTGAATTTTGCTTCCTCTTCCCGGACAAAATTCGTCCCCGGATTTTCAGTGTTAACTGCTAATAGGGCTTAATTATCATTGCACATAGATGTGACAAACTATTCCAATGCAACTTCTCATGATGCCATAATCAAAACTGAAGTTGAGGACGCAATTGCAGTCAGGTCTACCGTTGTTATCGAAGTTAATAGAAAGACTGAACTACAGGAATCTATTTCACCACCGATTAGGCGACTTTAGGGCATTTTTATAAGTGCCTGTTACATCGCAACAGAATTTTCAGTATCTCTCATGAATTTTATAAAAATGCTGTTGAATATCCCAGTGCCTGGCCTATTCAATCACAAGAAGATCTATGGAATCTATATTGTTGAGTTCTCCTGTAGAAAGAGAGTAATTTTGAAGAGAGAGAGAGCATTACTTTTCCTCAAAAGTAGATGGACTTGACCTGGATGAAGATAATTTATTTGAGCAAATTTGTTGCGACTTCAGAGAAAATGGCAAAGAGGAATGTAGAAAATACCACTTTTTCTCAAAATGGAGTGAAATTTTTTTATTTCTCTCTGAGAAAATGATTTTCTGTGTACAAAACCAGAATATGATTGAACTATCACTGCATTTAACAGGAAGTAATGCTTCAATAGAAAGGGTTTCTTTGGCGGACATGATGTGCAGGTGTGCTATCTTAACCAACTTGGGCATAACCTGTAAACTATTCGCTGAAAAATAGGGATCAAGAGAAAACTTGATAAAAAAATTCACTCTTTTAGGGAAAAAAAAAAAAAAATACCGTAAACAGAAAGGGAAACAGTATTTTAATTCTTAAAGTTGTGTAAGAACAATATAAGCGAAAGCAAGGCAATAGAACTAAGTTCTTTTGTCAATATCTGTCATCCAGGAAAGCAAGAGGGTCACTGATGGCTGAGAAAAAAACTGCGTACTGAAGGATGCACTGGAAGGAATGATAAACGCAAAAAGCGTTAGAGACAGAAGAATATATCAGATGATAGCCGACACTAAGATATATGGCTCATATGCGGAGACAAAAGGAAGGCAGAAAATAGGAAGGATTGGAGAATGCTCAGCTTGCAGCAAAAGACCTGCCTTCCGGCATAAAACTAGGAATGAATTGGAGGATACTATTAAAATGGATTTGAGGGAGGTGGGATATGATGATAGACACTGGATTAATCTTGCTTAGGATAGGAAACAGTGGCGGGCTTATGTGAAGGCGGCAATGAACCTGCATGTTCCTTAATAGCCATTTGTAAGTACTGTATGTAAGTATATGAAACATGGTGGCAATGGTGAACAAAAGAAGTATTATTTCTTTTGTGAAGACAAGAAATTTAAAGCTAGATTACCGGTAAGATTAAAAAATAACAAAGTGGATTTATTGGAAAAATATGCAAATGTGTGCGATTTTGAATATGCAAGGCAATATGGCGTTACATTGGGAAAGATTTAAGAGGTTGATTAATGGATTTGTTGATGCTTATTACGAAAAACCATCTGAAGAAAAAAAAAAAAAAAAAAAAGAGTCTGATTTAATCTTACGGTCTAGAAGAAAAAACCATGTGTAGTTCTAGAACGATTTGACGACTTATTTCTTTTTTGCCAGTGACAAATGTTACATAAATCGTTGCTGCATCTCCAAAATCCAGCATGTGAGTACATTTGAATAGATTTTTAGGACAGAGAAAAAAAACCATTTTTAATGCCCCTGATTACCAAAGCAAATTTCGGTGTAATTTCATCATTTTCCATGTAATGAATTCATTCAAAATAATCCCCATCATTTACCATAAAGTTACAAAGTAAGCTTATCTTTTCTCTACTGCCATCATAATGTCTTACAAAGGATATTGCAGATAGGCAAATATTGGTACTCAAAACAATGACGACAGGTGACAATAATGTACATACACCTAAAGATCTAAACCAAATCAATTATTTGGAAACAGTAAAAAGTATTGAGAATTTTAGACAAAGACAAAATAAATCATGTCAAGCACAACACATTATCAAATACACTGCAGG
Organism: Periplaneta americana; assembly: GCF_040183065.1. Taxonomy (NCBI): domain Eukaryota; kingdom Metazoa; phylum Arthropoda; class Insecta; order Blattodea; family Blattidae; genus Periplaneta; species Periplaneta americana. The sequence goes on from NC_091132.1 coordinate 164,080,920, forward strand.
ACAACAATGCAACATGATATAAATAGCAATCAAATATAGAGATGAAATTTCTTTCTGAAACTGTCACAGACCGAAAGACACTGCAAGTACTGTTGTAAAGAAGTAGTGTCCGTGACAATCAAAACACAAGATAAACAATGGCAGAAGAACACACAATACAATCCTTGTGCTCCACTCACCTCTGGTTCACGTTTCACCACAGGGAACGAAATTGCCACCGGATCTTTCTCAAATTTTACCTTAGTTGTGAGATCTTGGTTCTGGTCAACATATTCCTCCTTTATACCAGCCACAAGCTGATGCAAAGGCTTCCGTTCCTGCAGTACAAAGAGACATCTTAAATGAACAATTTATTGCACAATGTTCGAAGACGACTTGACACTTTTCGAGGTTATTTTTTTAAGTAGGTTATTTTACGACGCTTTATCAACAGCTTAGGTTATTTAGCGTCTGAATGAGGTGAAGGTGATAATGCCGGTGAAATGAATCCGGGGTCCAGCACCGAAAGTTACCCAGCATTTGCTCATATTGGGTTGAGGGAAAACCCCGGAAATAACGTCAACCAGGTAACTTGCCCCGAGTGGGAATCGAACCCGGGCCACCTGGTTTCACGGCCAGACGCACTAACCGTTACTCCACAGGTGTGGACACACTTTTCGATGCTAGCTATGTGTCACACAGCGACAACTTCAAGCTCGTATTTACAATAGGATATCATCAACACCGCAATTATGATTGAACAAAAGAAGGTTATGTATATAATGCAAATGTAAGTGTCTCTTTACTAGACCCCAGATTAATATGCGCAATCTAATAGTAAAATATGCATGGAAATATGCTCGAAAAATGTAGAAAATATGCACCACAATACGCATAAACAAATAAACAAAAATCAAGTAAACTATTTGCTTTGTGGGTAGTCTTACCTTATTCGTGGCTGTTACAGTAGATAAGGAAAGTTTTCCTGTGTGAAGCTTCTACATCTATCATATCAAATTATGGTTTAGTCAATGACGCTCGCAACTGCCAAGGTTATATCAGCGTCGCCGCTGTGCCGGAATTTTGTCCCACAGGAGTTCTTCTACATGCCACAAAATCTAGTGACATGAGCCTGTCGCATTAAAGCACACTTAAATGCCATCGACCTGGGTGGGGATCGAACCCGCAATCTCGGGCACAGAAGGCCGGCGCTATACCAACTGCGCCACCCAAGGTGACCTAAGTAATTGTATTTTAAATATATAATGCGAAGATGCATATTTTACTTGTGAATGTAGTTTTAAATTATAATTTTCCCCATCAGCTAGTTACTAGTACCTTGTGGAACATTCCAGTGAAGTGAAAACAGTGCAAATCAATCTACGATCGAATAAATATAGGTACCAAATATAGAAATACATTTATATCTATTTATTGCCCTTTTCGGCACATTTTTTCGCCCCCAGAATTATCGACAAGTGTACGTACGTCCTTTCCACAGCATGGCATGTGAACGAAATGAGTGTAAACAAATCATAAATAAAAATTTATTTTGGCTGCAAAAGGGTATCTGTCGGATACAGGGGGGAAAGCCATTAATCCTTCCCATTGAAGGCTTTATGGAACCAACCTGGACAAATACCCAATGTCCCATCCCTACCTTCCCGTGGTGCAGCTGTTAGTAAGCATAATTTTACAAGCTGAACTAAAGAGAGGGGCTACTCATCAATTAGCACTGGTCAGCTTGATGAGTTAATGACTGAATTTGGTATAATTTTCCGGTAATTTCCTAGAAGACGGGCAAAATCCAACATGGCTGACGAAAACTACCAAAAACGTTCTGCCAACTATGAAGTCCAAATGTCACCAAACATCGCAAAATCAAAGATGAAAAATCAAATATACGTTCATATTTTTAAAGAAGAACAAGCCCTTCAAAAAAATTAAAATATATTTAATTTTTCGCCTTTGATTTGTTTGGCGTTTAGTGGCATTCGAACTTCATAGTTGGTAGTACTTTTCTGGCAGTTTTCGTCCGCACTTTACCCCCAAAAATCACCAAAACACAAAACAAAACATAATAATTTATCAACTTATCAAATAAAATTCAATTCTCATTGACGTCTTCATCGACAACCACTTCACTTCCAGTATAAATGACACAGGTTTTAAGGCAATCTAACCTTAAACCATGCAGCCAACAAAGAACTAAACCAACACTTTGTCGTACAGTCAACTTTGCATAAATAAACCACGTCTTTACACTAAATGAAATTATCTTCGAACACTTATTACACCTTAACACCTACAGAAAATTCAGTAAATAATTCCTTTAAACCACAGGAAAACAGTGTTCTCCTCAACATTCAACACAATCGTTATTCACCAGCGAAAGAACTAAACCAAAATCGACACAAAATTTAATAAATAATTTCAGAATACGGATTCCTTCCTTTCCCTCTTACTTCAAAATTCCAATCTCGTGCACACAAAATAAATTATTGACACTGAGAAGTGCCTTTTCGTAAGCATGACGATGCGCATTCGACAAATGCAGACAAATCTACAATGTAACACCACTCACGTCAAACAACCAAGAACAACTGACAACGTCATTATCCATTCAAAATTAATGAAAATTCTAGAATAAATTACAACTATAACCAATCAAATCGAAAGAAAACCACAAAAATCATAAAATGACAAACTTTCAATAGCTTTAGCCATTAGACACAACATAACACCACTCACGTCAAACAACTAAGAACAACTGATAACGTCATTATCCATTCAAAATTAACGAAAATTCTAGAACAAATGACAACTATAACCAATAAAATTAAAAGAAAATCACGGCGACACCTAGTATAAAATCCTAGAACTAACATGTAAAAGTCACTAAAAGATCACTGACATTTAACTCTGAAATAAAAAAAGGTGGTAATACTTACTATATTCAACCAAGTGCCCGTCTTCTATGAAATTACCAATTTTCCTCTAACCAATACCTAATTCCCTCTTTACCCTTTCCTATCCAGTCCTCTGACTGAACTCTTACTTTCTTCGATCCTGACGGTATTAGAGTATTCGAGGCCTAGGGGTTCATTTCCCTTTCCTTCCTCCTCTTTCTACTTTTCTGTTCCTAGTGATGACTGCTATGACACTAAAATCGTCCTCCAGTGGCTTAAGGAGGGAAAGCTGGTGATCAACAAGATCTCCCAGCTAGGTCCAATGGACCCGTCGACCAACAGCAGGTGTGGTCCTCCAGACATTCTGGGGGTTGTGTGTGAATGAAGTAGCCACCAAAACGTTAAAATATGGTGTTCACTTAATTCGGCTACAACTTGCCATTTCTCACCCTCAAAATCTGTGCTTCAGTGGCTGGTCATGATAATATCTTTGAAAAATATTGGAGTGCAAGAGGTCAAATGACTTTATTGTCAAACGCCTGGCATTAGAAAACAACAACAATAAAAATTTAACAAATTTCCCTATTACCCAAACATTGTCTATATATGAACTAAATTAAGACTACCAGCTGTATATGAAGTTAACTAATGAGAGCGAATTCATTTGAAAATAAAATACCGTATTACAGTCAAAATTTCGGACTCATTAGCCTGCACAATGCATGAGCTAAACTCACCTCAGTTTCAGACTTTCCTGCGGGAATAGTGATCAGCACTGAAGATTCGACATCTTTCTTCACTGATATGACATCATAGTTGTTGTCCTCGGAATCCATCTTTATCCCAGTGAAATGCTGTTGCATCAAATTCCCTATCAGATGAAACACATATGTCATAAATCATATAATTGGTAGTTCGGCAGTGCACAGGTGTGCAACTGTAGTACTACGGAGTACTATGGAATCAGAAATTAACTCAAGTTTAAGCAAAAGTGAAATATTTGCAAATGATCATAAATTAAAATTTACCCATGGAAGTTTCAAGTAAGTTTCTATACGACAAACGAAAACTATATGTTTGTACACAAAAAAATATACCTAAATAATGAAAAATTTAAAATTCAACAAGCATCTGAATATTCAGGATTCATACGTGACACGGAATTAACATGTGGCAATACCTGATGCTTCTTACTTTTAACATGGTTCACAATATCTGCCCTACCTCCGTGACTGATGCTAAACTGATGCTGAGGTAAATTTTTAGGGATTCATGTAGTATACGATATCCTTAATTTTCGTCAAGTTGCACAAACTATGACGTCACAATATGGCGGCAGTGACGTCACAACGCAGTAACGTCACAATATGGACGACGTAAACCAAAACAATAAATAAATAAAACTATCTAAAAGAATTTAAAAAACAAATTGACGATATCGCATTCTACAATATAACCCAACCGCTCTTATCCAAAATACGATATCACCAAAACAATTCACGATATCCCATATCGCAACAGAGCCCATCCGCTCTTATCCAAAATACGATATCAGCAAACCAATAAAACTATTTAAAAAAAATAAATTAACGATATCCCACTCTACAATATAACCCAACCGCTATTATCCAAAATACGATATCGACAAAACAATTCACGATATCCCATTATGGAACATAACCCAACCACTCTTATCCAAAATACGAAATCACCAAAACAATACACGATATCCCATTCTGGAATATAACTCAACCGCTCTTATCCAAAATACGATATCACCAAAACAGTACACTATATCACATACTGGAACATCTCATAACAATAAAATATAACCTCAAAGAGCCCACTAACCTTCTCACACACCACAGCTTTAAGAAAAAGAATACAAATACAACATAACAACATAATAAAATATTCGAATTTAAATAAACTAACCTTCCAACCATTTCCAAAAAAAACTTCCTACCTAATTGCTCTCACAAATTTCAACCCCAAAGAAAAACATAAAAAAAACAACGAACAGATACACACACACACACACACACACACACACACACACACCCATATATACAAAACCAACAAAATTATAAAAACATATTTCTACAAAAACTCATCATTATATATTTAAAAAAATACAACGCTCTCCCTAGCGAAATAAAAAATAATCACTTCAAAACAATATGGTTGAAAACAAAAAATAATTAGAACAAAAACAAAATAAAAATGACTCCTAAATAAAACAAAACTCACACATCCTCATTATCAGGGACATACAAAACAAATCACAGTTTTCGCATTCACACAAAATTCATTCACTACAAAATCTATCCGTTGCTTCCATGCCCACATAAAAGTCAAACACATTATATTCAAAAGAAACAGCTCACTCTTGCTGAACCAAGAACCCTTTCTTATGGACCCCCAAACATTATCCTTTCGACAGTACCACATAAAACGGTCCTTGGTTAGGCGCTCAGAAACACAACGCTCAACCATTCCCCTATGACATTTGGGACAGATTAGAAATCAAACCCCTCAGCAACAGACTCCATTCCACAACAATTAATCAAACTCAAAAACTCTCACAAATAAAACAAATAATACAAATATTTAGAAACACCATTTCAGGAACTGAACAATAAATAAAATCATCTACTCACCATCCAAATCCATCCTTAACGGTACGCCATTCAAACCTCATGAACACCAACCACGAAAAAAAAAATCCACATATCTACCAACCTTACCACTACCATCCAAAAACCAACGAGTTAGATACTATAGAGAGGACAATGATCTCAGAAAGTTGAAGACAATTGAACATTGGTCCGCCATGTTTCGGTTAGTCAAAACAAAGAGGCGTGGCTCGGATGTTGTAGGAAATGACTGTGATGAAGTTAGTATTATTGTGAATTGAGTTACATATCAAGACTATGTTAATAAGTAAAAAGTAAAATACACACAAAACTTTACGTTTTATAACAGCTGTAGGCCTATGTTTTATTAGTTTCACTAAATACAGCCCAGATATTAAATGACAAGCTATACTCGATGCAACCAAAGCAAAGCACCTAAAGACGGATTTCGTCAATTTTATTGGACTAGTAGCAAAATAAGGTCAAACTGTTATTTTCCTTTTTTATCATTATTGTTTGTTTAACCTTCCAGATTATCTATTAAATGCCATACTGCAATTTGAAGAGCTGCCAATTTAAATAACCTGTATATATGTGATTTATCGATGACAGTTTCGTAATTTTTGCTAAAAATACGTGCATAGCGATTCTGTATTACGAAACAAACAAGAAAGTGTGAGTCCTACAAGAAATTAGGGACATATGGAATTCTTATTATCATAAGATCTTCTATAACGTAATAGCTATTTTGCAATGTTTTGGTAGCAACAAGATGGCGTCAGGTCCATCAAACCGGCTTCACTCCGTCCAATGGTATTAAGATGCTAGTGTCTACTCTATTGTATTCTGTGCTCGTTGATCTAATTCGTTGCCAAAAACTTACGTCATCAAGTGACGTCATAATATCACATCACTCCATTCTCCAATCTAGCCAACATAAATTCTCATAAAAACAATAAAGATATCGTATAATCAAGTGAACCCAATTTTTACTCAACAGCAGCAGATTACCTTAATGAATGGACATAAAATACATTTAGTGTGCTTGGAGAAAGGGAGTGGATTTCATTAAAGGCTTTGCCATCTAGTTCGACTGCTGTCAAAGACTGTGTAAATGAGGTGATGAAAATCCTCCTAAGAGCTAACATATATCTGAAAATGGCACTTTCGACGATTTTAACCACGTTAAAATGTATGCAGATGAAGAGAAAATGAAGAAATGGAACACTTCTAACAAAAGCATTATTGATAAGTGGAATGAAATATTCTCTCACATCAAGGAGGAAAATATTTCATATAAAGATATCGAACTCCTTCCTAGTTTTTGTTTTACCTCGCCAGGCTCTAATGATTCAATCGAGAGGATTTTCTCACTAATGAACTCTCTTTGGAATTCTTAGAAGAATAGTCTCCAGGTGCAAGCTATGAAAGAAATTCTTACTCTTGAAGACACATTACAGAATTGTTTCTTGTTCGGAATTCCATGAGTTGATCTCCAAAGATAATAAACTTCTTGAAAAACGATTCGGTAATATCCTAGAAGACGGGCAAAATCCAACATGGCTGACGAAAACTACCAAATACGTTCTGCCAACTATGAAGACCAAATGTCACCAAACATCGCAAAATCAAAGAAGAAAAATGAAATATATATCCATATTTTTAAAGAAGTACAAGCCCTCCAAAAAAATGAAAATATATTTAATTTTTCGCCTTTGATTTTTTTGGCGTTTCGTGGCATTCGAACTTCATAATTGGTACTACTTTTCTGGAAGTTTTCGTCCGCACTTTACCCCCAAAAATCACTAAAACACAAAACAAAACATAATAATTTATTATCTTATCAAATAAAATTCAATTCTCATGGACGTCTTCAACGACAATCTCATCACTTCCAGTTCTGAAATAAAGATGTTGGTAATACTTACTATATTCAACAAAGTGCTCGTCCTCTATGAAATTACCAACGATTCACTCATTGGAGAAGTACTGCCGCAGTCTAATATATACAGTCGCGCAAGTTCAACACTTTTTTTGCCAACATTCACGACACTAGCGCTCAAGCGGCAGGCAAAGCACTGGTCATAGGGTTGATAAAGCCAACACGTGCTTTAGAGGTATGCGAGATGTTATAATAACGTTTTAATCATGCGTCAGAATAAAGGCAATGTGTGCAATGACGAAAATTGCAGTAACAACAAGTTTAAATCTCCGAATTTATCGTTCTTCAGATTCCCTAAAGCCCAAGAGAAAATCATAACTCAGTCATAACCTGTTGTAGGTAACCTACATATTGTGTTCTATAAAACATTTATTAGTTATCAGTTACCTATTTGTATATCAGGAAGGAGAGTTTAAATAAAAACAAAGTAAATACCTGTTACAATATATTATTTTTTTCCAGAGATCATGTGTAAATGTGTAACCACTCCGATTTTGGATAATATATCTACAGTTTTTAATGCATGTAATTCCATAATTTTTGTATTCTTGTCTTTTTCTTTATATTTTTCAAAAGTTGAATGTTTATTGCATTCAAGTAGGGATTATGGTGTTAATTTTTCAAGAATTCATGGCGTATTATAATCCTTTTGCAAAATATTCACTTCTTGAATAAATCCAGACTATGTCGATAAATTTCTGATGTGTTGGTGTAGATTCATGTGGCAGACGTATTAGGCTCTCAAGAAATAAAAAGCCTTTTTAAATTTAATATAAAAAGAAATCTTTTCTGTAATAATTTGTATGACTGTTATTGGTGTTGATTTTACATTACCAGTGATTATTTGAGCCGTTCAGAGCAGAAGTGGTATAAGTCAAAATTAGGTAATGAGGATTAAAGTAAAAATTCTGTAAAATACAGCGCAAAGTAGCAATTAATATATCCTTCATGCTGTTCACTGACTACTAATAGTTTAAACAAATTCAATATTAACTGCTACTTTGTGCTGTATTTTACAGAATGCTTACTTTAACCCTCATTACCCATTTTTGACTTACACCACTTCTGCTCTGAAAATAAAATTAGGCCTACATTTTCTGAGTTAATTGAAGTTACAATTTTTCCAACAAAATTGTGTATTCATTTGTTCTTACCTACGTCATAATAACAGTAAGTGCATGTAAATTACGTATTATATAGGTATGGTAAGTTAAAATTAAGCTTATGTGTGAAAACTGGAAATGCAATGTAAAATGCGGCAAACTTTCCATAAACATTTAAACCATAATATCAGCACTATTAGAGACTCAAAATAATAATAATAATAATAATAAAATGGAAAAATAATTAACTTCATAAATCAATGTCTGCCAAATTAAGGTTTTTTTATTTTTAAGTTTACCTCAGTGGCCGAGTTTACCCCAATTTGCGGTATGGAAAATAGTTAATTTCTCAGGAAATAGGGAGAGGGGTTCACCACGCGATGTACCCTACGAGATATGCCCTACAATTTTGACTCTTCTCACAGGAAATATAGAGTTCCAATGGTTCATAAATATATTTAGGAATGAATTGAATTAACCATCCACGTACAAACAATTATATTATTTCAAACCATGATACGTGATCAGGGCCATGATTCAGTTGCAAGGAGCAGAAAGAATTACGTTTATTCCCAGCTTCTGAAACTTGTAGATTAACTGCGTGCGAAATTCTTCTAGGATTCTAAAGTAAAATTAATAAGAACATATACACTTACTGTATAGCATAAAAAATATAAAATAAATTACGCAAAACCCGTTTTCTGATGTGTTATCATATGTCGTGTGCACACTTTTAACTTGCCTGCCGCTAGAGGGCTACTGTCGCTCCAGCTGTCAAATGTTGGCATATTTTATACGTATGAGTTGCGTGACTATCTATTAGACTATGGTACTGCAGCAACGGAAATCCAAAGACAATAAATAAACTTCTTGAAAAAAAAATTCACTCATTGGAGAAGTACTGCAGCAACCAACGAGTTACGAAGAGAAGACTATAGAGTGGCCATGTTGTCCTGTACAGCGCTTTTTGCGGTGCCACCGCGAAACACGGCAGATCTGAGCTAAGCGCCCACCTTTGTAAAAATTCGTCTGCTTACAATGTTGTATAACGGAGGTAAGAAGTACAAGAAAAACGAAGAAAAAACATGCCTGTTGTGTGTGCTGCATATAACTGCAATGTCAAAAGGAAAAATACAACTCATATATAATATTTCATGTAAATTTTATGAAGTTAAGTCCATAGTTTTGTTAATTAGCAGTATTTTTTTTTCATTTATAAATGTGTAACAACGCCCGGCATAAACAAAATAAATGGTTCACTGGTAATGTACTTACACTAAATACGGATAAAACCAATACAATTCCGTTTCAGACCCAGTGAAAAACAAATAGGAATACAATATTAAAACTGTATTTCGACACCGGCATCCTTTATTTCTGCTCTTTCTGTCCTTACTGCTTATAGAAGAAGACGATGAGCTGTAGCTTATAAGAAGTAGGCCTATTTCGAAGACAAACGATTAATCAAATAAATGGTTCACTAGTAATAAAGTTAAACTAAATACGGATAAAACCGCTACAATTCCGTTTCAAACCTAGTAATAGCAATCAAATATTAAAATTGTATTTCGACACTCGCATCCAAAATAACGCAAAACTCTGGGGTAGGTCGTATTGTTGTTAGTATTTTGACTGGAAGGACATGAAAGAACATAATTGAGCACCCACGTGCAATAATGGGGTAAGTATGAATATATTTCGTAACTACTTACCCCATTATTGTACGTGGGTGCTCAATTATACACTAATACTTATCTGTGGTGCCACAGCCCTTGAAAGGCTCAGACAGACCAGCCGGCTGTTGGCCTCACGTTCACATTTCGATAATAATTATACTTTACTGTAACAAAAAAACTGAAAGCGTGTTTTGTCATGTTTCACCCACGTTACAAGCTTGGAGGAAAAGGTTGTTTACTACAGATAGGGCCTACTTTCATTCTATATCTTATGGTATAGTAAATAGTTTTGCAACGTGTAGAGACTGGGAAAACAATTTAATAAAATCATCCGAATCATACTCGTTCATTTTATAGGCAATCTTGCAGGTCGCATTTAAAAGAACCTAGGAATATTAACATTTTCTTCAGTATATTTGCTAGGACTTCTTGTCATACTACATGACAATTTTGCTTAGGTTATTCTTTTAAGCATTCCTTCTAGGAATAGCTCAAGTGTTTTAAATTTAGCGTACGCAAGTTTAGATTAAGTTCCTAGCACGTATTTGACGAAATACTAGGTTTTTCCACTTCAGTTTAACTGATTTATGCAAACGAAATTAAGACAGCTGACGATTCTAATGTCAGTTATCACCACGCCCACTTTGTTTTGGGCGCATAAGTTCATTACCGACGGTCGTTCAATTTTCTTCAAACATGGCGGCAAAATGACCACTCTATACTTTCTCTTTCTAACTCGTTGGCAGCAACGGAAATCATAGTCAAAGGAAAGCAGCAGTAGTCAGTTGTAACTTTTGGTGAATGTTGACATATTATTTTCTTCAATTATTTTATATTATTAGGGCCACTGATAGGTACTTCGATACACGCATATGTAGGCCTGCCTGCCTAACTGCCAAAAATGTGCTTCCCGGTTTCATTTAGCATAAAATTCCGCAAAAACAACTATTACTCCATATTCCCGCCATAAATTTTGAAAGTATCCCAGTTGTTTAGTTCAGGTTTTTTTTGTTTGAGTAGGTTATTTTACGACGCTTTATCAATATCTTGGGTTATTTAGCGTCTCAATGAGATGAAGATGGTAATGCCGGTGAACTGAGTCCGGGGTCCAGCACCGAATGTTACCCAGCATTTGGTCATATTGGGTTGAGGGAAAACACTGTAAAAAAAACCTCAACCAAGTAACTTGCACCGACCGGGAATCGAACCCGGGCCACCTGGTTTTGCGACCAGACGAGCTAGCCGTTACTCCACAGGTGTGGACTTTATTTTAGGTTTCTGGGAGCCCTACACATCAGTATATTACCAGTTTATGACCAAAGACGTTATAGTTACTTACCTAGACGCACAGTGAGTGTGGCATTTAACAGGTGGTTGTGATAGTGATTGCTAGTGTATCCAGTGTGCAGTTGATGAACCTATCATAATGATGCATTCTTGCAAGGCTTGTAACTGCACAAATCGCTACAGGAAAAACTGCGGCATCACTTTTAATGCGTAAATAACGATATTAAAATGCATTTAATAGTTTAATGGAGGCAATAAATAGCACTTTCATGTAGATTGAATTATTCTGTCTATTTACACTAAAACTATTTCGCCAGACATAGTGCTGGTATTTTTTAAATGTGATAGAGGCATTATAATAAAACATGTGTTATTTCTAGCTCCCCCCCCCCCAAAAAACATAACTAATGTAGAGATAACTATTTGCCATTAGAAGAGAAGAGATAATTTTATTCGAACAAATTATCACAACAGAAATTATATTCTCAATTTTTCACAGGAATTGATTCCGGAAATCACATGAAAAAATTGGAAGATGACGGAATTTCATCCCTCTTTAATTTTTCATAACATCTCATGCGGACAGATTAGTTGCTGAAACAAGTTACATTCACATAGACCTAATTTCTATTGGTTTGAACTTCATTATTTAAAAGTATGTTTAGTAGAATTTCTGTTTTTCATGGTATAATATTACTTTTAGGTAGAAAAACACCCTATAAGGATTCTGAAAAGAAGTCAGCCTACTGGAACCTCAGAACCAGACAATGTAACTGTTATTGCGAATTGTTCACACGTCCCTGAAACTATTAGTGCGGAACACAATTATATGCTCAGTTCCAAGAAAATATTGAGATTAATGGAAGATGAGGTATAGAAAAAGAATGAACAGATTAGGAGTTTGAAAAAAGAAAACCTGGCTTGTAAAAGAAAATGTAACAGATTGTTGTTCAGTCAACTGTCCGAAGACAGGTCTGAACATAACTTGTGATACCAAGAAGGCACCGCTTATGAGGCAACTAGGCCAGGAGAAAAGGGGTAGGGTGACCAGTTCCTTTCCCCCTCCATTGCATACATCGCCGACTACCTACATATTACACTGATCAGATTTCAGACGTATACAGACAATTGTTCTTCCTCTGATACATATCGTCAAGTAAGATCTAGGCCTACTGCCTGATAATAGATGTATAAATCAGCCAGAACCTCAAACAAAGGATGTGACAGACAGATATGCAGTTATAATATCAACTTAAGAAGTTTGACTAAAAAACCGAAGGAATAACAACCTGATTAACGAAAATTTGCATGACATTGTAAACATCAAATATTTCAAATCTGATGATTGATTTAATAAAGAGAGCTACAATATCCCATAGTAATAATAGTAATAATAATAATAATAATAGACCTAAATTATTTGTATTATTATTATTAGTATTATTATTATTACTATTGAGATTTCAATTAAATGCATTTTGAAGTAAGATATAGTGGATTGATTAGTAACACTCAACATAATAAAGTCTCTTTATTTTTTTTTTCGGGTAAGTAGTAGGTCCACATTTTCATCATTCCTATCCGTTTTTATTGTCACTTTGATCGTCACAATAACACTTGTATAGTATTTAATATATGAATAGCAAGAGGATTGTTATAGAGATACAGTTAGTTACTTCATTCCTTGAACTACAGCAGGCAGGCCTTCGTATGAAACTTTGACGCAATGCAATCAAGTTGTATTGGTTTTATAAATCGTATTGTGTACTTATTATTTTATTATAGTCACAGTTTTTTATATTTGTATGTATTATTAAGGGTCCGGAAACTTATATTTGTGATATTTGTAGCTATAAACTTAATAGTTTCTTTAAAATGAGCTGCCACAGAAATGGCGTCGCGCGCAATGTTCTATTTGACCTGTCCCGTTAGTCTGCGCAGCTGCTTGTGTAGAGGCTTGTTTATGGCCTCCACAAATGAACTGAGATCCAAGATAGTGAATGAGTCAGTGGTAGCTATACCTGGTAAGGTTTATCTTGTCTCAGTAGCAATAAAACCAAGTCCCTTCAAATGAGGGTGGAGATTATAGGAGGGTTGTAAATTTTCAGGATTCCTTTCAAAACCTTGTTATTGTACAGACTACCGGAACTCAACTTCTTAAAAGACAAGCTCAGTGACGGAACTACACAGTACGTAGAGAGATTTTGTAATTTTATTTTGCGCTACAGAATGTACCAGGTAGTCCCTTCCGACACTGAATGGATGGACGGCATCGCTCCACTCCTCCATTACCATAACAACACAGACGAAGTTAGACATATCTACTTTCTCTCTCTTTTCACAGTGAGACAAGATACATCACACAGACTTTAGGTTACCCATTATCGCACGCTTACATATACATACGTAAATACTAAACTTATATCTCTATTATATCTTAAATGTAAGAAATTACAACTCACCTCTTCAAGAATTTAACACTACCGGTACAGCAAACGAAACTCCTACTAGACTTATTAACCACATGTAGAGATGGCCGATATTTCACAAACCGATATTTTGTCACAGGTATTTTTTTGTCACAGATAAACCTGTGACTGATGACGCGAAATATCTGTGACAAAATATCGCTATCGAAATCTGCTCCGTATTCAGTAGTCTGTGACTGAAATATCACTAGTGATAGATTAAGTACTCTTATCTCTTAGGAACAGGGAGTCTGTGACGTTCTCACAACTTTCTCCTCTACGTCGTGGGTTTGCGCATGCGCATGATACAGTCCCAGCAATCGGGCGGTGACATTTGATTATTTTTTCGTGATATTTTGTTCAATATTATTTTTTGCAAAGTGATGATTTGTTGCAAAGTTATTAGCGGCATTATAATAATATAATCATCAGTCTGATATTTTTGTTTTCATAGTTAGTCTGTAGCCTACATATGTTTTATAAATATTTTATGTATTCCCCGAGATCTTACATTTTCATACAACTGTGAATTTATATTAACTTATATGTATTTTCCACTCAATTTTTACGCAGTAACAATATTTCTTTCAGTTATACTTTTAATTACAAACAGAATAGTTCAAGGAGTCTACAACATTATTTTAATAATGTCACTGAACGTTATGCTCTTCCGAACTTTCGAAGCATTTCTCAGAAGCCGACAACAGTACCTATAGTATTAAAACCGAACGAGACAAAACTGGCTAATATGGTGAGCAACTTATTTGACTAAACTAACCTTGAGGTAGTTTTCTTCGTATTCCCTTTATACACTTTGCATATACGAATGTTTGACAGGTCAGGTTTGGTTAGTTTAAGCTTTTACTATGCCTAGACATATATGATCAACAACTAAACTAGCGTTGAGGTAGTTCTCTTCGTACTCCGCGCATACACCTTGCATATACCAATCTGTGACAGATTAGGTTTGGTTAGTTTAAGCTTTGCTATGCCTTGCATATACGATCAACTGCATCTCCACAAAAATCAAATTCAACGATTTTTACTTCCGATATCACCGAAACTACCTCAGCCCTAGTTTAATCCGAACAACTGCATCTCCACAAAAAATTCCTTAGACATGCAACGATTTTCACGTCCGAAATCGCCAAAACTACTTCAGCGCTAGTTTCACCATCTTATTATAAATGATGTAGTGATTACACGATTTAAATAATACCATTGATTACCAGTACTACTTTATCTTTTGTAAAATCCTATCTGAACAATTGTTTTGTTTCGTAATTATTTTCCAATGTTTTTCCGAATACTTATGTTTCGTTAATTTTTAATCTATGACTGAATATTATAATGTTAATGCACGACTTAAAATAATTATCCTTTATATTATATACAATAAAAAGGATCAATTTTGAAAACGATTAGGATAATAACATAACCTCAATTTCTCCATATCCAACTATATTTAAAAATGATCAATATCTATAATATAACCTCTCGGTACAGTACATGAGGTTAACTTTGACATTTATTTATTTATTAATGGTACATGTGCATAATTTATTTGTTGGATTTTCCCATATAAATCACTGATGTGTGGCGCGTATAGAGAAATCGTATTCACATTTCATTGCTCTTCAGTATTTCCTGCTAGTTTTTATCGGTGTGACAAAATATCGATGTAATTCGTGCATATTGTGCTTAATTTTCGATATAAAATATCGGTGACAAAATTACAGATAAAAGTCACAGATATTTAATTGTCACAGATACTTGAAAATATCGTTTAAGCTCATCTCTAACCACAAGATTATCGCCCAAGACAATGGCCAAGCACAGGTATCAAAAGGGCGTGAGAGTGCAATGACCTGTGGCTATGACGCTAGGACAGAGATGCATATTCCCTACCAAAGAGTTTGTAATACTTACCCGTGAGTGGCATGTAGGAAAATGTCACAAATTGAATCGGCTATAGCAGCGTTTCTCAAACTTTTTTGAAGTAAGGACCACTTTTTTAAGCCAGAACAGTTCCGCGGACCACCTTAAGCTTGTTCCCTTCCAAAGAAAACTTATCATTTTTGTACGGTATTTTAATGCCAGTATACTTATATTTTAAAATAGAAGTAATTAATTAAAATTAAATAAATGAAATTAATTTTATATTAGTATTAACTACTGTACTTAAGCTAATGTTAATAGAAGAAAATTCATCTTTGTTTCTTTAATAATTCAAGGCTATCAGAGTTTGGATAATCTTTAACTTATTAACAAAAAAATAAAATAAATAAATGTTAATACACATATTAATGAGATAGATGAGCCTGCCGATTCTTGCACAGTTGTTCTATATTTGAACACATGCTGATAAGTTTAAGTCGGAGATCGTCACATACAGTATATCTAGTCGATTTCGGTAGCCTACTTTGTTTTTATTAGAGTTAGTGATGAAAACCCTTTCTCACACAGATACTAAGTAGAAGCAAATTGAATTATAATCTCTAAAGCACCAGTGTATAGTTCACTAATTTTCTTTTCACTTGTAATGAGGTCCAGAAATTAAATTACGGAACAGGGAAAAAAATTACCAAAACATCACACTTGAAAGGTTTTCCCCCCTTCGTGAAGATGTTTATGATATCTTAAGCCACTCGTCTGTGAGAAACCCTTGCCACAAACATCACATTTGAAAGGTTTCTCGCCTGTGTGACGCCGTAAATGAGATTTTAAAGTGTGATACTGCGAAAAACAATTACCACAAACATCACATTTGAAAGGTTTGTCGCCTGTGTGCAGGCGTTCATGAATTTTTAGGTTATACGTTGTCGAGAAATCCTTATCACAAACATCACATTTGAATGGTTTGTCGCCTGTGTGCAGGCGTTTATGAATTTTTAGGTTATACGATGCCGAGAAATCCTTATCACAAACATGGCATTTGAAACGTTTCTCTCCTGTGTGCACGCGATTATGCCTTTTTAGGTTGTTAGAATGCGAGAAACGCATTCCACAAACATCACAGTTGAAAGTTTTCTCGCCGGTGTGCAGACGTTCATGAGCTTTTAGGTTACTTGACTTTGAAAAACACTTAGCACAAACATTGCATTTGAAAGGTTTCTTGCCTGGGCCCTTGGCTAAATGTCCGCTTAAATTTGCCGAATTCGAGGAACATCTTTTAGACAATTCAAATCGCTTATCTTCCAGAGTCCGCACAGGTTTTTCCGAGGAATCTGAATTCTTGGAAATCTCACACACAGACTCTTTCTCTTCAAGTGCGATACTGTCGAATTCTGATGATACACTCCTCTCATTGGTAGTTGCAATCCTGAAGAGAAAAATACCACCAGTCTATAAAATAGTCGCAACAAATATAAATTTAGTTACTGAATATTCTAATCAGAACAAAACCTATTTCACCGGGAGGTACAATACCATTAGAGATGCATCGTTGTAAATAATTTATGAGTAGTTTTGGATGTATCAAAATTGTCTCAACAATTTGGTTTTCACCTGTACAACAAATTTTATAAGAATAACACCACGTTAGTCAACTCTTAGTTGGCTTTTCTTTTTAATAAATCTCTGTGTCCAAAGTGACTTTTTTTTCACACTTGTGTTCTACTTTCTGCTACTGTTTCGAAATTCGTGATTGCAAATGTGCTATATCTTTTTCTATGCCTTATAATTGTCATATATATGCTGTTTAGAGTTTCTTAATTTTGTCACTTTAAAATCTGCAGAGGGACATCACTGATTCCAATATCGTAGTAAGTATTATCATGAAAGAATTTGGATTGGTATTATCTCTAACTTGGTATTTATTTATCTAGGTAAAGATTATTATTTTGTACCTACAGAATACATCTGTTATGGTAACAATTATTATTAGAGGAGAAAAATTCGCTCCGGCACCAGAGATCGAACCTGGGTCCTTGCTTCTACGTACCAAGAGCTCTCACCATTGAGCTAAGCCAAAGTCAAATCCACAGCACCAGATCGAACCCCTCTCCTCCAGTGTTTTCTCCCTTCGTAGCCTGACTCCAAGTTGGGCATGTATGTAGATATTTTTATATTAAGTCAACTGGCATTATACATTATTATTGTATTAACAATGAATATGAACAGCTGTATGCTCGCAAAGAAAATGCTCTCCTGACCTATGGCGTTGAGAAACGAAAGTTTGGTGGAATAATTTACTTAATATAGCGGTTACGTTTAAACAATTACCCGAAAAAGAGCTTATAGGACTATAGGCCCATCTTCCGGAAACCGCCTCAATTACTGAAAGTACAATTTTGAAATTTGAATGTTTTAGTGGTTGGTGGTTCAGTTGATGTTATATTGGAAGTGTGCGTAAAAGAAGTGGAATTCGATGTACATGGTGTATTCCTCAACTCATTCAGGATTTCCGAATAGTGCTCTTCATTTACTTGTAATTAGGTTTCAGGGAAGATACGTTGCCATGACCAGTGATTTTTATTAATTCTTGTTCTTAAATGGCAACACAAGTCATATTTGAAACTGATGTGCATCGACTGGAGTGGTTTGTAATTTTCTGTGTTTTGACATCCAGACCAGTGCAGTTTGAAATATTGGCAAAAAAAGAAACAAATGCTAGGGAAGTGATAAAATTAAACAAATGCTAGGGAAGCCATAAAATTGTGCTATAAGCAGCCGTGATTGTTTGAAAGACGTTCTTTCGCACCGTTCTATTGGTCAAAAGTAGTATGATGTAGTAAAAGTGTAATAGTCCATGAGAGTTACTTGTTCATTGTCCACCATGACAATAAATGAGAAATAGTTGAACAGTTCCACCTGCTTTATGAAGTGAATCATTATGTAATGTTGTGCAATATAGACCATCTACCAAAAAATAATTGGGCACTGTTTTTGCCCATTTAGAACCTCGTGGTATCACATCTTGTTGCTATAACAGCAGCCATCCTGTCAGGCATGCTCTCCATTAGTTTGTGTAGGATATCCACTGGGATGCATCGCCATTCCTCTTGCAAAATGGCACTCAGTTGGACAATGGAAGTTGGCCGCATCTCCCGAGACCTCAATCGCTGGTCCAATTTGTCCCAAAAATGCTCAATGGGGTTGAGATCAGGACTCTGTGCAGGCCAGTCCAACTGGTCAACATTATTGTCTGCATACCACTGCATAGTAGCCGCCGAAACATGGGGCCAACTTCCATTGTCCAACTGAGTGCCATGTTGCAAGAGGAATGGCTACGCATTCCAGTGGATATCCTACACAAACTAGTGGCGAGCATGTCTGACAGGGTGGCTGCCGTTATAGCAACAAGAGGTGGTACCACGAGGTTCTAAATGGGCAAAAACAGTGCCCAATTACTTTTTGGTAGATAGTGTATAATAAAACTCTGATGTAAACATATGGACAGATTACATTATTCAAATCCACTCTTAAATTCTGGAGACTGCAAATGGGAAAAAGAGAGTAAATTCTTTACAAAGAAATAAATATCGTCAAAAATTGCTTTCATACGTGGACTTAAATATGCAGATGGATGAATGCGTGGGTGGATGGATATATGTGTAGATTGATGGATAGGAGGAAACATGGAGACACAGACAGACACAAACACAAAACGGATGAATGCATGGATGAACGGACAGACAGAGAGAGACATATGCAGACGAAGAAAGAAGATAGCCAAGGAGACATATTGAAAGACAAGATGGGAGAACTATTTGAAAAATTAGAAGATGGAGAGATCATCACACAGGAAAGAATAGCAACCAATGGAATGAACCAGTCAGTGAGTAACATGAACCAGGAAGAGAGGCCAGCGACCAGAGGAATGCATAGCGCAGCAACAGCAGTGGATGAGGATGTCAACAAGCAATTCAAGAAGAAACAAGAGACTTGCACTAAAATTATGATCACGACATCAGGTAGACAGGGAAGAACAGAAGGACGGCATACAGGAGCTGAGAACAGCAAAAAGAGTTCAGTGAATCCAGCTGGAAGAATAAATATGGGTCAAAAATTATAAAAGGGATCGAGAGATGAATAAGATACCAATACAAGAAGACAAGCTTCTGCAAGAACTGGAAGGGATGACGTAACATTAGCAACACCGAATAGAGGCTTGTCAGTGGGAAGAAGTAAGGGACAGAAAACTTATAACTTAAGAGGTTGGTGTATAAGTGACAAAACATAGGAAAGTGATAAAGTGAAAAGAGTGACAGTGACAGAAAAGACTGTAAGGCAAGGGAATAATAGTGAAAAAGGATAAGATACAAGTAATAACCAGAGAGTGATAATAAGTAAGTAGTGATACAAATATAATAACGAAAGTGGGAATGGAAATGTAATGAAACTGTAGAAACTACTTCGTCTGAAAATATACAGATTAGATTAATGGGAATAAGTGATCAGTGAATGTTAGTGATTCAAGTGAATAAATAAGTTGACAACTATGGAAGAGTTTAACAAATACGAAAAAAATGTTGTGAACAATTAATAAGAGATTTGAGAGAAGTGATTGTTTAGTCAAATAGATTAGTAAGAATAAGATAGATAACTAGGAAAGGGAAGGATAAATAGAAAAAGAACAGAGGGAAACAGAGGTGAGGGACGTGATAGAAAAGTGATCAGGGTCATTTATATGTAATAGCCAGATGTTTAGAAAAAGGGCAAGCAGAATGTTATGTATCCAATGGAGTGATGCACTGTATACAGATATGTGAAGGGCCATCATGACCGATGTAAGCTGGTGGAATAAATATATCATCATATTGAAATACAAACATATAGAGACATACAGACAGACTCATAGGTAGACGTACCAATTAATAATAATGAGTCGTTCACTTGAACAACATTCATGTTGAATGTAATTACAAAATTGTATTCTTCGTCATTATTTAAATTAAGCAGTAAAACCAGAAATGTAGTAAAGACTCAAACGGTTCACTCACTTCTCAGTTAAAACTTCATCCTCTTCTGCTGTTACTTCCAGTTTGATCTTCTCCTTCACTTTAGCTAACTCACATGCCTTGTCCTGCAGACGATTATGTAGAAAGAAGCTATTAAACAATAATAGGTGAGGAATTTATATTTTGTACACTTGATTTTAAATACTATTAAACCCAGAAAAAATTCAAACATTGTCACCGAGAAATGAAAATGAATTTAAAAAATACAGACAAAATATTATGACATTTTGTAAGAAAAATCCCGTTTAAGTAACAATTGCATAAACGATAACTTAATTCAAAGAGTAAATAGAAATGACACTCAAATCATATTCTGAGACAGTCACAGATTAGTATGTTTCAGGAACTGATCAAAGTGTTAAAGTAAAATTGGTGACGAAAATTTTTTGGTAAAGCAGTTTGAAACAATTTCAGATATTTTTGGGTTTACAGCAAGCATACGACTAAACTAAACCAACAAAGGTTAGTAAACATTCAAAAGGATCTGGATATCCAGGAAAATAATGTGCATTGTTCAAACAACAATGGAAGAAATTATTTCATGTGTGAACATTTAAAGGGACTCCAAATATCGTTATGTCTAGTAAATTCACTTACACCTTTATCTCTTCAAGTGATATCTCTATCCAGTGCTTTTGCTTCAGTAAAGTCTCATTTTATAAACTTATGGATCAAAAATTGGCTCTCTTCTGACAAAGGAAAAATTTTACATTCTGTACAAAAGAACCGAATGACCTCGAAATGTACAAAAACTTGCCCTGACATGTTCAAACATTTTTAACAAGAGCCAGAACAGGTCACATTATCACACAATTGTACCACAGTCTAGTATATAGTCACGAAGCTCAATACGTAGTAAATATGCATCCATAGGTAGTTGCTAACCACTAGGATCGCTACTATCACCTTATCACAGACAATGCGAAATAGTACCTGCACAGTCTATTGTTCCTAGTACCCTCATAAACTTAAGCTTAGTGACTGCATATACTAAACTGTGATTCTACCTACACCGATTTCACATTTCTGATAATCCTACTTGAAGGGTACTCGGGGAAAACCGAACAATATCACATTTCCTATAAGGGTGAGATAATGATCTATTTCAGTATATTACTGCAAGATTTATTGGTGTTTCTACTTGAAATGAAGGAAATGATGAGAGTATACGTGGTTTTAATTCCTCTTTACCACTATTGGTAAAAATAACACTAAAGGTAGTAGTAATACAGTGAATTAGATAACGACATCACCCTTAACAGCATTGTGACCTTGTTCGTTTTTCCCGTGTACCCATCACTTGTCTGTGGTGTAATAATCATGATGAAGATCTGGAACACATTCTTCTATACTGTCCATCCATAAACCACAAAAGAAGTAAATTAAAATCATCAGTACCAATTGCAGAAGACACAGCCCTGCAGTATATATTGACTACACCGCAACTCTGGCTACTAGCAACAGGCATCTATAATGAAAACTGATCAAAATACTCCTCATTTCTCGTGAAAAACAACTGAATAGACTACAGTGGACTATAATGGACTTAATGTTGTCAGGAAATAGCTGGATACAATAAGATTGATTGATTTTTACTTTTCCAGAGTCTACTTCGATGATATTGTTCCCAATACTGTCTCTTGGTTTATTGCGGAAGTTTGAATTCGTTGATATATATAAATGGTTCTGCCATGAAGCAGTTGGTGTGAGGGTTCTACTGCAGAGTGGAGGAGGATGGCAAAGAAACTCTGAAGTGGACGTGGGGTGTGACAGCGTTTTGCTCAGGAAAGAACTCTGTGATGATGAATAGCGATTTTGTTAATACCATATGTGATTTCTGTGGTCGGATGATTCTTGGCAAATGTGGGGCTTCGTTTCCTTTCTGTACATTTCCAAGTCGTCTAGAACTCGATATTACTGCCATCTACTTATTCCTGAACAAACCACGAGGAATACTCTGTTTCTCATGAATCGAAAGACATTTATGTTTATCATTAGGGGGCGGATGTTGATGAAAAGTCATCTCCTTATTTTTAACATTAGTACGATGCCCATTAATATAGAAATCCTTTCTATGTTAATATCAAAGAAAGAAATAATTTCTTATATTGCATTTTTTCCATTTTTCGACGTTTTTGAACTAACAGTTCATTTTTATACTTTCTTTCGGCAATTTTTGGTTATTTTCAATACTTTTAGGAACTTTTAGATCATTGGGAATCCATTTTACTTTCTTCTTTGCCAATAGGTCTGTTAAATCTTTTTCTAAGCAAATAGGTCAGTAGTAATTACCTACTGAATAAGCGAACAACAGTGAAGTTTGATTTTTATAGTTTGAAACAAACTCTGAAGTCCGTCCCTCATTCCACTGAACGTTTCACCTCACACAACGGAAGTAATATAAAATGGTCGACAACAGCTTAGTTTAAGTGAGAGATTTGACCACTACTGTTCTTTTGTTAGTACGAGGGTGTCTTTAGAATTTGTTTGGAAGGGGGGAAACTCTCACCGTGTCCTGGACAAGACGTTGTGTCCCCAACATGGTTCGGAAGGGATATCTACTGAAGTAGACAGTATTTTTAATACAAAGATTGCAAGAATGCATATTGCGCCCACAATTTGTTTTGTCATTCACACTCCCCACCTGTAAGATCTGATAACAAAAGTGAGGAGCAGAAGGAGATTGAGAATGAAGGCACTAACATGGACCACCACCGATTGAAACATATTGTAAACCCTCATTAAAATGTATAGCTGTCCCTTAAAACCTTCCTTCATTTTATGCATGCTCTTTTCCTTTATCTTAGCCAATTTCTAGAAAGTTGTTTGTTTGCGAATTTTAAAGTTTGAAAATTTTATTTGTTATTTATTTATTTATTCTGCTGTAGTTAAGGCCCTCAGGCCTTCTCTTCCACAACACCAGGAATACAAATATACAATAGAAATAAACAGAAAAAAATACACTAGATACAAAGTAAAGGTACACAAGAAATAAAGAGAGAGAGAGAGAGAGAGAGAGAGAGAAAACTATAAACAAAGGAAAGCCACACAAAAATATACACAGGTTGCACTCACACAAATTTTAAATAAGTGATTAAGTATCATAATTAATTGTATCCTAACTAATTAACTAACATAAACAAGAAAGAAACTTGCGATTTTAATCTAGATTTTAAAAAAAAAAAAAACACAAATCAATACTTCTAGCAATACCTAAAAACATTACCTAAGACAAAATTTTCCAATTTAATTTTGAATTGTGATAAAGTCCGGCAGTCCCTGACGTCATTAGGTAACAAATTCCAGAGGCGAGGTATTTCTACATTATAGGAAGATGAGTATAAAGACGTTCTATGAGGAGGGATAGAAAGAAGTGCTTGATGTCGGTTTCGAAGACTTGTAAAAAACTGAAAGCGCGATAGCAGATAATTCGGAGTAGAAGTATGCATGATTCTAAACAGAAGAGACAGTGAATGTATTGTTCTTCGTTCCTTCAGACGCACCCATGAAAGTAACTGGAGGGAAGGTGTTATATGGTCAAACTTACGAGTACTGCAGATGAATCGTATGCACACATTAAGAACACCTTGTGAGTGAACTTACATTAGTTAGCAAGGAATCGCAATAATCAAAATGGGGCATTACAAGCGTCTGAATAAGATTCTTTTTTAGACTAAGTGGTAGAAATTCTTTGATATGGAACAAGGAGTGAAGTTGAGAAAATATTTTTTTGCAAATGTGTGTTACTTGAGTGTTGCAATTTAGATCGCTATCCATAAAAATGCCAAGATTTTTAACTTTTTCATTGTATTTAACAATAATCCCATTCAATATTATATGTGGTATAGTACTACTATCAAGAGTGCTTCATAGACGATTATGTCCCATTACGATTGCTTGCGATTTCTCTGGATTTAACATTAATTCAAATTTGTAGCCTCCTCTCTTCGAGATTTGCAGGGCAGACATTGAAACAAGGTGACTAATTTTTAAGAAGTTGTGGTGCGAGTACTTTGAATAATATTTAAATGTCATTTTCTTTTAATTTTATGTCATTTTTCCATTAGTTTATCATTTTAAGTAGGTTTTTAAGTCATCAACATCCGGCCCCTATTTATCACTATTCTGTGAATTTAAGTGATATGCCAGTGCCATGTGACATTAACATTGATTAGCGCAGCGTGCATACTGAAAAAAAAAAACACTCTGAACTGTCATCATGATGTGTGGGCGTGTATATTCCTCCCACAATATTTGCGAATGATTAACTGAATCGTTCATAGATGAATACAGTGACTGCATTGCTTTACTATAAAAGAGTTGCCTATGTTAACCTTTTCAGTTCGCCGAATATTAATTAAATCTCGATAATGTAGACTTTCAACTTCACTTTCTGACTTGCAGTTATCTGGATTGTTATGCTGTCACATAACGCACATCCTGAGAGGATAAAAAGGAGGGAGTATTCCAGGCAAATATACTTGAATTCGTTCTGACGGATATGACGTCAAATTACACCTTTCACACCCCATAATCCAACACGAAATACCGTCAAATACCAAATATTAAATTGCTACTATAGGTTTCGGTCATATGTAAAAGAATTAGAATGGATGTGGAGGTAACGGGAGTAATAGCAGATTATTATATCAATGTACATTTCACTGTATATTTATTAAAAGTGTTAGTGCTGTGACATGGACTGAATACTTCATTTCCACGCTCTTTCTCTTATCAAGAAGGGTGTTGGCATTCCTTCATATGTTAAAGCATAGTGGGACATCAACGGACATATTCTAGAGTTGAGCCGAACAGAATATTAGCTTATTTATAAAAAAAAATAACACCTGCTGTACTTGACTACATTTTTGAAATATTTACAACACGAAACAATTTGAAAACGTAATAACACAGTCTAGTATATACAGTTACGAAGATTGAGTTGTGAGGGTACTAGGAATAGACTGTGCCAGTACTATTTCGCATTGTATGTAATGAGACGATATTAGCGATCCTAGTGGTTAGCAACTATCTATGGATGCATATTTACTATGTACTGAGCTTCGTGACTGAATATACTAGGCTGTGGTAATAATATGAACAATACAGCTGATAAACACACCGGAAAAAGAGATGAACTATGGATAATTTGACGCCATACCAGTACACCTTTTTGGTTCCACCGTTTCAAGCTTATGGCCCGCCACAACAGTCACCACCACAGTGAGTCTCTTATCGTGCAGAGATGGCGATATCTCAGAGCTCTGATTTTGGAACTGTAGTCACAGTTGTATAAAGTGGCAAATCTATCACACAGACAAATTCGCAAGTGTTCAAAGCACACCCCACCAATACTCTGAAGTAGTCATAGTGAATTGTGACGTTCATGTGTATTAGCGAACAAGTGACGTCACAAGAAATACATAGCAATCATGTGGACTTCAGCTATCAAAAGAATTTAAGAAGAAAAATTACAAGAAACCTAATTAAATGTATTCCATACACCAGCCAGAAAGCACAAGTTTACTCATCAACCACCAAGTAACTCTATACTGGACTGTGAATTAAATTAGATGTAGATATTGTATTATTATGCACTGCTAGCTAAGAGAATATTATAGATATATTAATATGTCCTACAGAATTGACCTGTAACTGCGGATTCCCGGCCAACAAGTCACTCAGCTGAGTGTGCTCCTAGTATAATGGCAGTTCACATTGGACATAAACGTCAACATATATGCCTAACTTGGAGTCAGGCCACAAAGGGAAACACTGAAGGAGGAAAGTTCGGTCCGGTGCTATGGATTGAATTCGGCGTAGCTCAGTGGTCAGAGCGCTTGGTACGTAGAACCAAGGACCCGGGTTCGATCCCCGGCGCTGGAGCGAATTTTTCTCCTAAAATGTTAAGTATCAATATTACAGATAAATATTGTAGGACAAATTAATAGATCTATAATATTCCACATACTTAGACTTCAACAAACAAAATTTGATAATACCATCTCATGGGAAAAAATGGAACTCTCTGCATCATAATCCACAGTTAATTCCCGATTTACCACGAAAATCGTCTGTAGCTGCATTTAGATTGGCAACAGGCCATGATTGTTTTGCCAAGCACTTGCATAGAATAGGAATATATCAGTCTCCTAACTGCCCATTTTGCAACTCAAACCAAGAAATGGATTCAGAACACCTCAAAATCTGTGCTTCAGTGGCTGATCATGATATCTGAAAAATATTGGACTGCAAGAGGTCAAATGACTTTATTGTCAAACGCCTGGCATTAGAAAACAACAACAAAATATTCTGTATAAGAAAAATTAGATGGAAATATATTCGCAAAGGACAACACGACGAAGAATTGGACAGCATGAGAGCTACAATCGTTTCCCCTGCTGACCTTAATCCAGGAGCCACATTAGACTGTATGTAACACAGAGGGAAACACACTTCATAAATTGCACTCACCTTGGGATCACTTCTCACGACAGGAAAGTCAATTGGCACAGGTGATTCCTCAAATTTCAGCTCTGATTTCAGAGCATAGTTCTGATCCATACATTCCGTCTTTATTTTGGTCTCGTGAAGATCAAATACATTTCCATCCTGCAAAATACAGAACAGTGCCTCATCAAAAACCACTGAACTGTTTCTAAAGTCTGTTCACTCTATTATTAATCCTGATGTCAACGACTTTATGTGTATCAACTCCAGTGTCACTAGTGAAATAATAGGTATGAAAAGTCTCGTCTAGTTTGATTTCATTGTTCAAAATCCTGTATGTTGGTTTATTGAAAAGACGAAGTAATCTCTGTGATTTATGATGAAAGAGTACGATGAAAGAATAGTGGAACGGAGAAAAATTCTCTCCGGCACCGGGATTTGAACCTAGGTTTTCAGCTCTACGTGCTGATGCTTTATCCACTAAGCCACACTTGATTCCCATCCCGGTGCCGGATCAAATCCTCTCAATTTCAGTTTCATCTCTTGAGTTCTCTCTGGTGCCGCCCTCTGCACTATGTCAGAGATGTCTATGAACGCAGGAATGTCCATATATGTGCGGAGGTGCACTCGACATGAGTGACTGATTGGCAGGGATATCGTAATATTATTTACTGTACCGAAGTACATATGATGTTTCCATGCAGATATTCTGCGTCATCATACAATGAAAGAGTAGTGGAACGGAGAAAAATTCTCTCCGGCACCGGGACTTGAGCCCGGGTTTTCAGCTCTACGTGCTGATGCTTTATCCACTAAGCCACACCTGATTCCCATCCCGGTGCAGGATCGAATCCTCTCAGTTTATAATATAATAATAATAATAATAATAATGATAATAATAACAGTAATATTAATAATATTAATAATGTCTGTGAAATCACAGATACACAGATATTATATGATATTCTTATTGAGTTTGGTATTCCCAAGAAACTAGTTCGATTAATTAAAATGTGTCTCAGTGAAACATACAGCAGAGTCTGTATAGGTCAGTTTCTATCTGATGCTTTTCCAATTCACTGCGGGCTAAAGCAGGGAGATGCACTATCACCTTTACTTTTTAACTTCGCTCTAGAATATGCCATTAGGAAAGTTCAGGATAACAGGCAGGGTTTGGAATTGAACGGGTTACATCAGCTTCTTGTCTATGCAGATGGCGTGAATATGTTACGAGAAAATACACAAACGATTAGGGAAAAACGGAAATTTTACTTGAAGCTAGTAAAGCGATCGGTTTGGAAGTAAATCCCGAAAAGACAAAGTATATGATTATGTCTCGTGACCAGAATATTGTACGAAATGGAAATATAAAAATTGGAAATTTATCCTTTGAAGAGGTGGAAGAATTCAAATATCTTGGAGCAACAGTAACAAATATAATGACACTCGGGAGGAAATTAAACGCAGAATAAATATGGGAAATGTGTGTTATTATTCGGTTGAGAAGCTCTTATCATCCAGGCTGCCGTCCAAAAATCTGAAAGTTAGAATTTATAAAATAATTATATTACCGGTTGTTCTGTATGGTTGTGAAACTTGGACTCTCGCTCTGAGAGAGTAACATAGGTTAAGGGTGTTTGAGAATAAGGTGCTTAGGAAAATATTTGGGGCTAAG
Source organism: Periplaneta americana (assembly GCF_040183065.1). Lineage (NCBI taxonomy): Eukaryota > Metazoa > Arthropoda > Insecta > Blattodea > Blattidae > Periplaneta > Periplaneta americana. Next base: position 164,110,007 of record NC_091132.1, read on the forward strand.
AAGGATGAAGTTACAGGAGAATGGAGAAAGTTGCACAACACAGAACTGCACGCATTGCATTCTTCACCTGACATAATTAGGAACTTAAAATCCAGACGTTTGAGATGGGCAGGGCATGTAGCACGTATGGGCGAATCCAGAAATGCATATAGAGTGTTAGTTGGGAGACCGGAGGGAAAAAGACGTTTAGGGAGACCGAAACGTAGATGGGAGGATAATATTAAAATGGATTTGAGGGAGGTGGGGTATGATGATGGAGACTGGATTAATCTTGCACAGGATAGGGACCGATGGCGGGCTTATGTGAGGGCGGCAATGAACCTTCGGGTTCCATAAAGGCCATTTGTAAGTAAGTAAGTAAGTAAATAATATCTGTGATTTATGATTTCATTGCGTAATTATAAACAAATGGTACCAAGAAATAGACATCAGATATGTGGAGTCTGGCTAATAAAATAATTTATAAAGAATAATTAAAAAAAAACACAATTAAGATTATCTTCTAAACCAGGTGCAAAGCATGTCAGTCACCTATCACATAATTGACTAAGAATGAACCCCATTCCATACTGGACTGGCAATTAAATTAAAAACAGACATGGTGGAAATTAACAGCGGCGATAAAATCATCAAAATGGATATGATTTAGACAAAATTCAGCATGAAATTGGGGTGGAAAAGATTAAAAAAAATATAAGATAAAGAAATGGACAGCATGAGAGAAAAAATCGTATGCCCTGGTCACCTGAATGCAGCAACCACATCAGCCAATAAATAACAGAGAGAAAACTACCGACAAAATCACTTCATAAACTGCACTCACCTCACCTTCACTTTTTAAAACGGGAAAGACAACTGGCATACGAGTATCGTCAAATGTCATCTCGGCTTTTACATCAGAGGTATGATCCATATATTCTGTCTTTATTCCAGTTACTTGCAGATCTAATACATGTCCTTGCTGGAACATACAAAACAAAATAACTACGAAATAGCTCATATGTGGTTGTTTAGTTGTTCACGAAAAACAAGTGACTATTTTTAATTATTAAATCCAGATGTCAACGAAAGCACATGTACACACTCCAGAACATAGAGGCATAATTTGTACAAAAAGCCTTGTAACGCAGCATGTAAAAGAAAGACTGCATAATCGAATATTGTTTTCTTCAAGTACCTACATGGTTACTTACTTTTCTACTTCCGCATAAAAATATATTTAATTTCTGAATGAAGTTAAGCTATTACAGAAAACATATGCCGGAAAATGTGAAACATGTTTCAAAATGATTTATTGCATTAGATGTTTCTTCTGAGAGTAATCAGTGGCAGAAAATAGCAGAGTTGTTCTCTTAAATGTTGATTCGACCAGCAATTATCTACGATCTCTCACATCTCTTCTTATATTACTACAGCCAGACAAGTTCGAATGGAAGCTACTTGATGTGTAACTCAAAGCTAGTGATGAGATAAACTGCTCTTCTGTGACCACTGTTCGACCTGTATTGCTCATTAATGATCATGGTGATCTTAGACAGTGAAACAGTGATAAACAGTGATTGGACTGCGAACTTGTTCGAGGTGAAAACTGAACAGCACATTCTTCCGCGCTCACCAGAGCGTCTCACTGCGGATGTTTCAATGCTCTCGATATTTCGAGCATGGTAGAAGAGGGCGAGAAAATGTTGAGGTTATGTTTTTGCAGTTGACAATAGTCAAGTGTAAGCACAATATTGAGATGTAAATATAGGTGTTTCATCATTTTAAAACAGATTAAAGATTTGAAAGTCAGTATTTATTTATTTAATCTAATGCTATAGGCAAACTGAACATTATTTTATCTTCTGATTACCCAATATAATGATTGTCCATTTGATCTTTTTTAATATTCCTGAAGTGAAATATTATATAGGAAAAAAAAAAACGGAAAATTAGTAATTTGACATAATTCACATATCACTCAGAAGATGAATAAAACAATGTTATTTATTAAATCATTGTGTATGTATGTATGTATGTACGTATTTATTCACACTGCAAATGGGTGTATACCCGGTGGCAGTGGTAACTAATTACACTCAATAATGACAATAATAAACACAACTAATAAAAAACAATAATTAAGAATAATAATAATAATAAAATAATAATAATAATAATAATAATAATAATAATAATAATAATAACAAGGAGCATCCTCAATTAAATGAAGCATGGTCACTTAAAATAACATTTAAAGTAAATCTAATTTGTATCTTAACCCTAAGTTCGAACTAAGACCCACGAGTGTGACAGGTTCATACCTGCACAAGTACCTTTCGGTACTACACTTATTTCACTGTCAACTCACTCACTGCACTGATTCTACCTGATTTCACTAACACTTCTAACCATTTCACTGTTCAAATACTCTGGACAGCCACTTCACTGACACCAACACACTTCACTTACACAATAGACTTCACTGACACTACACACTTCATTGACACTGATAGAACATTTCAAATATATCCTAATCTTGTCAATTCTAATAGTTCTAGTATTAAATTTAAAAAGTTAGGTATGGATTTTATAAAAATTGAAAATTTAAATTTATATACTATACTATAATTGCATAGTAGACATAAGACAAATTGTATTGTATACTTATTAATTTCAATTCAGGAATCCGTCCCCTGAGCACGAGTTCTCCTCTTTCAGGGGCGAGCTAAAGTTTTTTCTATATATAATATATGTTATGTTATAATTATTATTAGCAAAATAATAAATAAATAAATAAATATGGAATAGCCCCTATGCATCATCTCGAAAAATAAAATAATAAAAAGAAATAAGATATCATTTACAGCCTTTAAGTAGTGTGTATAATATAATACCGTCTATTAGTAAAGTCCTTAAGCCTGTTTTAATACATTTTTGGTTACTGGTAAAGCCTTTAGTAAGTCTGCAGGTAAAGCATTCCAGTCCTGATAGTACGATTGAGAAAAGAAAACTTTCCAGTGTCCGTTCTCTGTCATATTTTGTAAAATTTGGTTATTATTGTAATTTTACTAGTTGAACAGTGTAGCCAATTAATAACGTCACTGCTTAAAATAATGGAATCAGATTAAGCAATGTAAACGCATGCCAGATTTTCGGCTGGAGGCTGACAATAGTATATTTTCCAGCTTTAAGAAATTGAAATCTGCCAGGACCAGCCTGAAATCTGCTGAGTTGGCTACACTGAATGTATTGTTAAAATCAAGCGCTCACAGTTCGCGGCTGTAGTTGTTCCCAGTGTTGTCACTAGGTAGCATAAACACATCAGTGCATCGCAGCACACACAGTGGAAAAGAACATGAACTGTCTCAAATGGTGAGCAGTTTAGCCCTCAAACTATAATCACTGTTTAAAGAGCTGTTTAATCACGGGTGTGATCGTGATTTTTCGATCACCGTGATAAAATCACAGATCAATGATTTTCTGCTCATCACTCTCAATGCTATGACCACAGTCTAGTATATAGTCACGAAGCTCAATACGTAGTAAATATGCATCCATAGATAGTTGCTCACCACTAGGATTGCTACTGTCGTCCCATTACAGACAATGCGAAATAGTACCGGCACAGTCTATTGTTCCTAGCACCCTCAAACTCAAGCTTCGTGACTGTATATACTAGACTGTGCAATGAACACGTTATGAAAAAATTAGTCCCATGCTTTAAGCAGGAACACGCCCTCGCTGTGCGAAACTAATAACAAGCCATACAAAACAAATTATTTTTCAAATTTGAGAATTGAATTTGTCAGGCACTTTAGCTGAGGAACATAGACGGGGGAAGAGATTTGGCCACTTTTGTCACTGGAGTCCATGCAACATTCTGGTCCATTACTGGCGAAATCTAGTTTCGCGGACTAGTTATAATGGTAGGGGAGAACATCATGATGGCCATAAGATATCCCTGTACAGGTTGGACAATAGTGAACCATCATTGATATGCAGACGTCAGGCCAGCAGTGGAGTGATCTGCCTTGGCCCTGTGTAGGGTGTCGCGCCCTCATTTGTTCTAGGGTGTTCTCCCCTCACACGATAACTTATATTGTTGTAAAGGACACATTTGGAAAATGAATAGTAATTAGTAATCACTCTCAATATAGGCACCTGAGATAAAGGCTTCTGCTCTTCTATATCTGTATTATTACTTCTCTCTATTGCCAGGGGGTCGATATCACGTTCCACCTTGATCACATCCATTCTGACTGAAAGAAAAAACAATAAGAAACTTAAACTGACACGCATTTAACACCCCTCTTCATATACTATTTATTGATTTCAAACAAGCTTCGATAGTATAAATACAGTATACCTACTGAATGTGTTGAAGGAATATAATATATCAACAAAACTCATATGGCTTGTAAACATGACCTTTGAGAACAGTAGAGCAAGAGTAATGATAGTAAGATCAATGAGCAAAACCCTTACTATTACCTCAGGTCAGGGCTGCGCAGTATTTGAAATACATAATTGAAATACATTTGTATTTTGTAATTTGTAAGTATTTTCCAAAGTATTTTGTATTTTAATACATAAAATTCATGTATTTTGTATTTCAAATAGTCAAAATACTTTTCTCTTCTTCTTGTCCTTCAAGTTTTGGATTTGGATTTGAAGAATGAACTTTTGTCTTATTTGCCTACCCATTTCAGATGTGCTAGTCATACACTTAGTTTTCTTGTCACAAATGATTTCCTTAATGCCATAAAGAAATCTCCAACAGCATTAAGGATCCATCACCCAACACTCGCTAAATGTTCAGCATTATGGAATGCGTCTAGGGGACCCAAATCCTCAGAAATTAGATCAGATGTCTTGAAATATTCATTAAAGTTTCCTTGCCCAACTCGATGGAATTCTCTTTATGACCCAATCTCTCAAATACTGCAATTCAAACATGATATAAACAGTATATGTGAAAAACTGGGATTGCCAATCTTCAAAGATGTTGAGTTTCAGTATCTTTAAGAATATTGTGCAGTTCTGAAACCCATTGCTGTAGTCCTTGATTTAATGCAAAATGAGAAGACGTGCTATTACGGCCAACTTTCGTCCACATTAATTTCCCTCAAAAACAGATTACATATTCTGTTATCTAGCAGTCTACGCCATCTATTCCAAGTAACTCCAATCCTAATAAGTTCGCTTTCATCAAGATTTAAAGCGATGTTTGATCTGACCCCACAAATTGAGCTCTTTTGGCAGCTTGCTTCCACCCATCATTGAAGATGAGATGGCTGCCTGACACTGCCTCACCAAATGATAAGAACAGGATACAGAACATGTGTGTGAAATCAGCTGAGGAGTTCTCTGCTACACCTTTGGTCAGTTCAGACGATGAAAACAATTTTTATGTTTTCAACTCAAGTACAACAGACTTCGAAAAGAAAAAAGAAAAGAACTTGTCTACTGTGGAGTATGAGCTCGTACAATTCTTCAATGGCAAAGGGACAATCCTATGCACTCCAGAGAATTACCCAACAGTGAAGCAAGCTTTTATAAAGTATAATACAAGTTTGTGTTCCTCTGCGCCTGTAGAAAGGCTGTTCTGTTTTGCAGGATTTATTCATTCACAAGCAAGGGGATTCATATCTGATAAACATTTCGAGAAACTGTTTTTTTTTAAAGGGAGCAGTAATTATTCATATGTAGCATAATTTCATTGCTGACTGGGTAAAGGAAGAATGTTCAGTTACAGTGTTTATATAAAACTTCGAGATAAAAATACTTTTAATGTTAGTATGATATTTTAGATTTTCGGTATTATTATTTCTTTAGGCCCATATATTGTATCGAATATCTGAAATATAAATGTATTTTGGTTAATTTTTTAAAAGTATTTTGTATTTGTATTTCAAATACAATTGTTTGAAGTATTTTGTATTTGTATTTGAAATACTTGCATGTCAGTATTTTGACCAGCCCTGCCTCAGGTGTAAGACAGGGAGATGGATTATCTGCAGTTTTGTTCAACTTGGCCTTGGATAGAGTAATGAAGCAATTAAATATCACGGGCAGTATTTTATATAAATCTAAACAAATATGCGTATATGCAGCAGTAGTGGCCGGTGATCGAAATCCTCGGTGAGGCCAGATGCAACTAGTGTAAGTGCCTCTGATAGGAAATGTTTATTTAGTATATTATTATTGTTATCATATTATTATTATTATTATTATTATTATTATTATTATTAGTCTATTATTATTAGCCTACTATTGAAGAAAAATAATAATTCACTCACCAAATAAGTTGTTCTCTTGTGAGTTTCAGTGATTGTTTCGGTGTGATGAAGCAACCCACATTATATGTTGAAAATTCCCTTTCTTTCTTTCCTTTTTATTGTTTTCCCTTGACAGCAACGAACAAGACCAACAGAGAAGTTTATTTTGCACCACATTACCACTTAACCATTTATGTTGCCCATACCAGGATGCAATAGAAACTCGCGTTTTAAGACTATCTGTCAGAAAAATTGTCAGCGATGTCGTAGGTATCTCGGTAGACTCTCTCTTTATTTAAAACTTCCTCTCTTTCAATATTATTTCTTCTCGAAAAAGGACACTCTAACAATGAATTAACTACACCAGCATTACTTCTCGCATTTGTTTCTGTTTATATTTTCTCGAAATACACAACATTGGCCCAGATTCACTACTGTACTACGAAGTACAATAGTACAACACCCTCGCTTAAGTCATGAACTAAGACATAAGGGGAGGGAATAGTGTGGAATAGTGTGCCAAGTGTTGTGTTATTTATGACCTATTTAGGAAGACAAGTCACCATTGCTATTCCCACCCCACTCTACCCTTGAGGCCGGCCCATGGATGTGAGGAGTGAATCCTGACCAGGCCACGAGGCCAGACGAATTGTGCCTCAGCTACAACGTTTTAAGCGCAAGCTCAAAGCCCGCGAAAATACAGGAAATTCAGAAGCCAGACCCGGCATGAGCGATTCTGGCCTCAGGAACAAATTTTGCTGCAAAACAGGTCTATATACATCACAAGCCAGACCCTGCATGAGCGATCCTGGCCTCAGGAGCAAATTTTTCTGCAAAACAGGTCTATATGCATCACAAAGTTTTCAAATGCTTCTACACCGATATATGCTTCATTCAAATAACTAATACATTATATAAAAACAACTAAATTTGATTTCAGTTAAGCCAAATGACTGAGGCCCGGCCTCACTTGCTTCAGTCAATCAGCCGCCACTGATATGCAGATGATATTGCCCTGATTGCTAGACATATGAATGTTTTACAAGAAATGTTTACAACAATTGAATCAGTGGGAAAGGTAGCAGGTTTAAAAATCAATGAAGATAAAACAAAATATATGAAGATGGAAGTGGCTCGACAGATTATATAAGACCAACAACAACAATAACAATAGGAAACTATAATTTTGAAAACGTTACAACCTTCAAGTATCTGAGACTTAAAGTAAATAACAAAGGAACAATATCTGAAGAAATAAACAACAGAATAATAATAGGAAAGAAAGTCTGTTTTGCAAACATTAAACTAATAAAATCAAGACTTTTTACCAGAACAACCAAATTAAAAATATATAATACCTTAATAAAGCTAGTAGTGACATATTCTGCTGAATCATGGGTGCTGAAAAAAAAAAAAAAAAAAAAGATGACGAAAATACATTAAGAATATTCGAAAGAAAAATTATTAGACGTATATATGGACCAATATTTGAAGCCGCAGAATGGAGAATTAGATCAAACACGGAAATTAACCAAATACTGAAAGGAGAAGATTTAGGAAAACATATCAAATCCATGAGATTGAGACGGCTGGGTCGTGTGGAGAGAATGCAAGAAGGAAGAATGCCAAAACTCCTGCTTCATGGACACATTATAGGAGTAAGAAAGAAAGGAAGACCTAGGAAGAGGTGGTTACAGGACGTTGAGATGGATATGGGAAGAATGGGTATAAGAGGATGGAAAAGGAAGACACAAGATAAAGACGAGTGGAGGAAAATTGTGAAGGCGGCCAAAGCTCACAAAGGGCTGTAGAGCCAGAAAAGAAGAAGAAACTGACATGCAATATATTAGCTAGCTATTTGGATTAGGGTGACCATACGTCCCGATTAATCGGAATTATTCCGTTTTTGAGCCTTGAAAATCTTGTCCCGACTTTTTTTTTTATTAGGCTATCCCGATTTTTGCCGTAAGATTGTACGCTACCTATAACCTTGTTACAAGTGTATCGATAAATTTTAAATTATTAACATTTGTTCCTTCTTTTAGTGTTATTTAAGTTTTATTTTGATATATGTGTCTGCCTTAGGATTAAGTGTAGGTAAATAAAATAAATACTGAATTTTATGAAAACATGGTGTTCCACTTTTTTCCTAAAGAAAGTGATTAAGGTCTCACTTTCACTCAAAGGAATTATGGTCCTCCTAATGTGGATATACTTACTAGCATGTGTAATAATAATTCCATATCTCACTAGTAAACACAAACATGTTGAATCTAGGCATTTTACAGTATTTATCGTACAAACAAAGCCAAGGAACTGAGAGACGTTAACCACTGGCATAATTATATTATACTAGCAATTCACGATAATGCAAAACAATAGTGTGCATAGCATAAAAATTCCAAATGGAAATACGTCTTCCTGCTGCCCAATTTTATACAAGAGTGCAATGAATGAAAAAAATAATTTCTCCACTATGAGCCAACCGACACCAGAAAGCGGGGTTGAACTGAAATGCAGGCGGAAAGTCTGGATGCTGTTTACTCCAAAACTTCTATCTTGGTTATGGCAAATGTCCGTTTGTGAGGAATACATTCTGTAAATTATTAGTTTTACAGAGTGTCAGAGAGTACAATATAACACTGGAAGAGTATAATGGATTTATAAACCTTTTTCAGATGGCAGTCTGAAGCATTAGTCACGACCAATATTAATACAAATAATAGGAATAGGAATAAAATTTCTATTTTATCCCCTGAATGTTCACGATCACATTATCAAGGAAGCCTTGAAGGCAGTTACGCATACCTGACAAAAAGCGTATATGCATGGCACACAAAAATCCTGGACGACCTTAAGAAAACCTGCGACTGATATTGCCGCCCTCACATAATCCCGTCATCGGTCCTATCCTGTGCAAGATTAATCCAATCCCTACCATCATAACCTATCTCCCTCAAATCTATTTTAACATTTTTCCACCATCTACGCCCTGTCCTCTACAAAGGTCTCTTACCCTCAGGTCTTCCAACTAACACTCTATATTCATTTATAGTCACCCATACCTGCTACATGCCCTGCCCATCTGAAATGTTTGGATTTAATACTCCAAAGGCCCGTTACACACTTAACATCTCGCTAGCGAGAAATGTGTTGCGAGAAAATTCAATGATTGGTAACATGAATTCAAATGGACGTCCACACGCTGGAAGAGATTCTCGTTCGAGGTGAAAACCTCGAGTGAATTCCTGGCTGAAATCCGTAGCTCAGCGAATTTTCTTGACACATTTAGCAAAATTGTTTGACATTTACACTCTTTATGACGAGTGAATGTAGAAAAAATGAAGTAATATCATAGGTGGCGATATAGTCCGTGCTGTGCCACACCGATCACCGTCAGTTTAATTATAACCACCTGTTATGAATCTTAAACTGACATGCTACATGTCAGCTAGTTTAATAAACTTACTAGCTTGTGTAATAATAATTCCACGTCTCCGTAGTACAAACTTAAATGAGCATATTGATTCTTGGGATGTTACAGTATTTACCTTACAAACAAAGCCGGAGAATTGAAGACTGAAGTTGTAAGTAGGACTTTAACCTCCGAAATATGTTACGCTATACTAGCAATTCAACGATAATGCAAAACAATACCATAGCACAGCATAAAAGCTTCAAATGTAGGCCTAAATAAGTCTTCCCATTGTACAATATTTATATACGAGTGCAAAGAATGAAATAAATTTCTCCAATATAAGCAGACGTACACCACAAAGGAGAAGTGGACTGGAATGCAGGAGGAAAGCATGTGGAATGCTGTTTACTGTAAGAGTTCTACCACAGTCTAGTATATACAGTCACGAAGCTCAATACGTAGTAAATATGCATCCATAGATAGTGGCTAATCACTAGCATCGCTACTATCGCCTCATTATAAACAATGCGAAATAGTACCTGCACAGTCTATTGTTCTCTCACAACTCAAGCTTCGTATAGGTGGCGCCAGGGATTTTGGCAGATGGATTTTCTTAATGTGTACTGGAGAGCGAGTTCTCACCGCTGCAAGATCGGCTGTTATCTCTGTCGCAGTGGAATGGGTAGGACATAAGAGTAAACATGCACGCCCGAGTATTTGTGCACTCTGGACAGTCACCTCCAAAAACTAAACAAATATTATAGTAGTCTATATGTGTCTTTGGTATTCCCAAGAAACTTGTTCGATTAATTAAAATGTGTCTCAATGAAACTTACAGCAGAGTCCGTATAGGCCAGTTTCTATCTGATGCTTTTCCAATTCACTGCGGGCTAAAGCAAGGAGATGCACTATCACCTTTACTTTTTAACTTCGCTCTAGAATATGCCATTAGGAAAGTTCAGGATAACAGAGAGGGTTTGGAACTGAACGGGTTACATCAGCTTTTTGTCTATGCGGATGACGTGAATATGTTAGGAAAAACTCCACAAACGATTAGGGAAAACACGGAAATTTTACTTGAAGCAAATAAAGCGATAGGTTTGGTAGTAAATCCCGAAAAGACGAAGTAAATGATTATGTCTCGTGACCAGAATATTGTACGAAATGGAAATATAATCTGTTATATATATGGAAATATATATGTATATGGAAATATGTTAATCCTTAGTCAATAGATAAGACTGAGTTTTACGAAATACGAACATTAAGGGATGGAAAATGGGAGGCAGTAATGATCAAAATAATTATACCGATTTATTTTGTTTAACCAGCAGACGTGCAGCCTTTAAATTTAAAACAAAGATTCACTCATCACTCATAAAATTGGGTTAGACTATTCATCTCATCTCTCAGAATTGTTTCTAAAATGTATAAGGAAAGTAAAAAAATTGAATTTCATGTAGGCTGCTCCCTTGAAATAACTTCTTTATTTATTTTTTTTTTATTATTTTTTTTTAACTTCCGAGCAGAGAGGTGAGAGAAATTAAGTCGACGATTTTAAAAATTCACTAAACTATATTTAACTAGAGACGTAACATTTAAAATGAAGGTTACTCTCTACAATATTAGTTAAACATTCTTAGATTTTTTAAATACCATATCCTAAGGTACTGATGGAAAGGCAGAAGGGAGTGAGAAATCTCATGTCATCCGATCTCGATGAAAGTCGATATCTGGGGATCTTTGTGATCACAAAATACGAATTAGGTATTATTTAGTCCGACTTTGTCCCTAAAGTGGTGGAGTGGCACAAAAATGGGTGAAAAATTAAATTAGATATCTTAGGGGTTTTCGAGACGAAAATTACGAATAATACAATTTGTGCGAATTCAATATGGCAGTTTCAGTACTATGAATTATATTTTAAAAAATTAAACATCGGATATCGCACAGGTAACACATGTACAGTATTTAAGGGGGTATGTAACACCTTTCGATAGTAGGCCTATATATTTAGTAAAATCCAAAGTGTAATTTCTACATATTCTGAATGAATGTTGTGCTGGAATTTAATACAGTCATCAGCCAATACCTCTAGATTAATAAACTTTTTAGAATCCATAAAATACAGTATTTATTGTGAATGGTAATTATATTTTTCAGTTGGTGTAATTTGTGCAGGAAAAATTGGTTTCTCCGATATTTTGTACGATTTCGAATATTTTAAAATGCTTTCTTCTCTGTTCTATTCACAATGTGCGTGTGAAGAAATTATTGCCCTTGTAATATCCACTACAATCCTATTTATTATACTCTTATATAAATCTAACTTCCGCAGCATGCAATTTTACCCAATTAACCAAATTATATTTTGATTATTAAGAAGAATCATAATTTTATTAACTTGAATTGTCGCACCACCAGTAGACGATCCCTAGATTATTACTGGACAAATCTTGTATATTGATCTGGTAAGGGTAGGAATTTCCTTTTAATTAAGAATTAATTTAATTTAGAAAATGTAGGAGACGTATTGTAAAATCATTGCGAACGGAAGTCATTTACATTTATTTAAGGTATTCTTTGAGTAGGACTGTACCGTGGTGTGTTTCATAATAAGGATAATTGATACGAGCTGCTGTTATGAAAATATGAACGACTTAGAATGTTATCGCATCTCATTCTCGCAGCTTACACAAACAATATCGGCTCGCCTACTGGAAATGTCATCGAGGTCATCTGCCAAAATCGGTGCCTCCGACTATAAATGTATAGGCCTATATTAGACTGTGGTTCTATCTTGGTTTATGCCAAAGTCCGTGTGTGAAGAATAAATGGATCATGTAACTTACGCTTGTATAGAACACATTGTAACAATATAAGAAGGATATAATGAACTGGTATACGGTACCTGCTTCAGCTATCAGTTTCCAGCATTAGCCACATCCAATATTAGCACAAATTAATTGTGATAATTAGAGATGGCCGATATTTCACAAACCGATATTTTGTCACAGGTATTTTTTTTGTCACAGATAAACCTGTGGCTGATGACGCGAAATATCTGTGACAAAATATCGCTATCGAAATCTGCTCCGTATTCAGTACTCTGTCACCGTTGCAACGCCTGTGACTGATATTTTCCCCTCTACGTCGTGGGTTTGCGCATGCGCATGATACAATAACAGCAATCGGGCGGTGGTATTTGATTATTTTTTCGTGATATTTTGTTCAATATTATTTTTTTCAAAGTGATGATGTGTTGCAAAGTTATTAGCGGCATTATAATAACATAATCATGAATCTGACATTTTGTTTTCATATTTTAGTCTGTATATACAGTGAGTCACTGAATTGTTCGGACATGAATGACATAAGTGCACTAAGACATTTGTCTCTTTACACATAACCTTTGAAAGGAAAAATATAATTCTTTACTCTTCTCACATATATACAATCATATCTTAATGAAACATATACGTTAATAGTTATAAACAGAAACAAAATTCACAATAAATTGAAACTTAAGTCATTCTTTGGTTAACAAAATTATTCGGACACAGGACATCTTTCTAAATAGAATTAGTTCTGTATCTGTATAAAAAATATTCAATACCTGGCTGGCTTCCCTTTCATTTTTATAACTTCTGCTAATCATTCAGACATACTCTGCAACAATTTTCTTGTGTAAACCTTGCACAGGTTTCGCCATTCTTTCTGAAGCCTCTCCTTAAGATATTGTTTTCATTTTATTGGAGGTTTCCTCGCGTGTTTTTCCAACCTGTCCCATAAATGTTCAATCACATTCATGTCTGGAGAGTGCGGAGGAGGATGGAGTACCTTGGGGCAGTGGTACAGCGACCAGAGTTGTACAATACAGGACGTATGCTTGTAGTCACTATCTTGGTAGAATGCGAACCGGTCATGAATCCTCATTTTTTCCGCACTTTGTTGTAGATTATCCTTCGGGAGTAGAAAGTATGAATACTTGTCCATTTTTCCGTCAATGAACACTAGATTTCCAACTCCGCTTGCGGACATACACCCCTATACCATTGCACTGCCGACATCATGCTTAACTGTTGCTTGCATATTTTGCTCTCTAAGCTCTTCATCGGGTCTTCGCCATATTGTAATCTGGCCATCTGATTCGCTGATATTAAATTTACTCTCGTCTGTAAGGATAATTCGATTCCACCAATCCTGATCCTTTTCTAGGTACTTTTTGCGAACAGTAGTCTTTTACTCTTGTTTCTTTTGTTGATGTAGGGCTGGTTTCTTGCCACCCGGCCATGAAAATGGTTTCCCGTGAGAAGTGTTCTAATAGTCTCGGGATAGACTTGTTTCCCAATTCTTCATTGACCTCAGAAGCAATTCTTGGAGCACTTAATCTAGGATTTTTTTTTCCTTCCTTACTATTATTGCTTCTTCTCGCATGGAAAATGTCCTTGGACGTCCTGAGCGAGGATACGATTCACGTCTGTCTTCATCTCTGAATATAGCTAAACAATATCCGCCACTGTGCTTTTCTTCATCTGTAGTATATCAGCTATGTATAGATAAGATTTTCCCCTTGCATGGTGGAAGACCACTGACTGACGCTGCTCGAACATACTGTCTTTTCCTCTACCCCCCATTTGTTTCTGTCCACTACACAATACTGAGCTACTGAAGGCACACACTGTTACTGACTATTCGTGTATCTGACTACATTATTCTATAGATTGCAGATAACTTACCTGTGGTCTCTGATTAGTGTCCGAAAAATTATGTTGATGTCACATTATGGCGTATATGGGTTCGAATCCCATTACTGCTTCCTAATCAAAGTAAAAATATACATTAAACCCACTATGTATTATCTTTGAAAAGTAAACTTTCCAACAGTTCACTTAAAATTCTTTATTAATACTTTTTACAAATGTGGCTATATTATTTTGTAATATATGGGCATTGTCCGAATAATTTAGTGATTCACTGTATGTTTTATAACTATTTTATGTATTCCCCGAGATCTTCACATTTTCATATTAAGCTTACTGTCAATTTATATTAATTTGTAAGTATTTTCCACTCAATTAAAACCGAACGAGACAAAACTGGCAAATATGATGGGCAACTTATTTCGCTAAACTAACCTTGAGCTAGTTCCCTTCGTATTCCCCTTATAACCTTGCATATACGAATCTGTGACAGGTCAGGTTTGGTTGGTTTAAGCTTTTATTATGCCTAGACATATAGGATCAACGACTAAACTAGCGTTGAGGTAGTTCCCTTCGTACTCCGCATATACACCTTGCATATACGAATCTGTGACAGGTTAGGTTTGGTTAGTTTAGGCTTTGTTATGCCATGGATATACGATCAACTGCATCTCCACAAAAAATCAAATTCAACGATTTTCACTTCCGAAATCACCTAAACTACCTCAGCGCTAGTTTTACCCGAGGAACTCTCTCTCCACAAAAAAAAAAAAAAAAAAAAAAAAAAAAAAAAAAAAAAAAAAAATCCTTATAAATGCAACGATTTTCACATCCGAATTCGCCGAAACTAATTCAGCGCTAGTTTCACCATCTTATTATAAATTATATAATGACTACAGGATTTAAATAGTAATAATACCATTGTTACCAATACTTTATCTTGTGTAAAATCCTGTATGAACAACAGTTTTGTTTTGTAATTATTTTTCATTGTTTTTCGGAATACTGATGTTTCGTTAATTTTTATTCTGACTCAATATTATAATGTTAATGCAGGATCAATTTTTAAAACGATTAGGATAATCACATAACCTGAATTTCTCCATACCCAACTACATAAAAAAATTATATCTACAATCAACTACGATATAACCTCTTGGTATATGAGGTCAACTTTTTACATGTTTCTGTTGAGTTAGCTTAGTATTTATTTGTTAATGGTACATGTACATAACTTATTTGTTGCATTTTCCCATATACACCACTGATGTGTGGCGTGTATAAAAAATTCGTATTCACATTGCACCCCATGCACTGCTCTTCAATATTTCCTGTTAACTTTTATCGGTGTGACAAAATATCGATGCATATCATGCATATTGTGCTTACTTATCGATATAAAATATCGGTGTGACTAAATCACAGATAAAAGTCACAGATATTTAATTGTCACAGTCACAGTTGTCACAGATACTTGGAAATATCGTTTAAGCTCAACTCTAGTGATAATATTGCAAATTCTTTTGAATTTGAATGCATGTGCAGGATGAAGTGATCAAGGCAGCTGTGATACATAGTTTACGTTAAAAAAAATAATTGACAGAGGAGACTATGTATTGTTACAATTTTTCTTTTTTACACAAATATGCCGCTCTCTCTAATTTAATACAGCTGCACTATCGTAAATAATACTATTTTACTTAATAGCATACTCAACTGGAGGTGTTAATCTGCACTGAAATTTAATGCACCAAATTAGACCTGTAGAACCATATCAAGCGGGCTTTATTTGGAAAATTATAACAACCGGTACTTACCTAACCCTTTAAAATTTTCTAGACTGACTCGAAGGGATATTGTTCTGCAGTAACTTTTCTTTTACGAGAGGAGAGTTCTGTTGAACGCCTCCCAGTTGACAGCCAGGATTTCACATATTGCAGTGGGTCGAATTCGGAAGAAAGAGGAGGTCCAGTTAAATTGATGAACTTCAAATTAGCTATATGTTCCATCAAAAGAGTGTTTCTTATTGGAATCTAAATGACCTTTCACACTCAGCTGTTGATACAGCAATATTGTCTGAAGCACAAAGAAGAGACAATAGACCATCTGGCTTTCTTTCATAATTTCTATAGTCTTTGTACACCCCGGGAAGTCTAATAATTGTCCTGTTATCTGAGATTATAGTTAATTACAGAGGTGTACTACCATTCTTCTCAATATTATCTAGCCTCTCAGGCTATTCGAATGATTTAACACAGTTGAGTGACAGAGAAGAACGTTATAGTTACCACTATTTATCATTCGTTCCTCTGTGAGATGAGTAGTTAATAATCTTGATTCTAAATTGATAGCAAGACTCCTGGACAACTTTCCTGCATTGATGTCTTGTATTTTATTGAATCATGACAAACGCACATATTTGAATTTACTTAATTTAGTCATACTCTTAGCTATCAATAGGCCTGGATTTTGCTACAGCGATTAAATCCTGAAATAGATCTTTTTATCAGTTTATCTGTTCTTAGCAGTGTCATTTCCCTCCTTTGAAGATAACATGAAAAATCAATTAATTCTGTCAGTGCATCAAGCATTATTCTCAAATTTTCTAAAAAGTTAAACTTGCCAAACAATTTCGTAAACCAGAATATTTAGCTTTTTCTTTCTGATCTCTTGTAACATCATTCTGAGCCTTATCAAAATGGAAACTCTCAAAATTTTCCCATACAGCCTGCAGAGTTTTTTCAGTTGATGAAATCCACCAAATTGTGAAAATTTTAACAATATGCAAAATTCGTTGTCCTAAACTTTTCGCACCAGTGTTCAGTTCTCTTTGGCTCTCAGGAGATTAAATGCATTGATCATATAGTTTTTTCTAAAAATATCCGAAAGTAATTTTATTTCATGGATTTCTCTGATAGAATCATTAACAGCTAGTTTATGGGACATTCTTTTAAATATTCTTCACTCATTCTGAACAAACTGAGTTTTTCAAGAAGGGCAGTAATTATACTGGAAGCTTTTGCTCTCACGAGTTCAATCATAGCTAAAAACATAGTTTGACACCTATCAGTGTCCTATATAAAAAATTTTAAACACACAACCAGTGTCTCTGTTTTGATTAGTGTAGTAGATTCAAGTCCATGTATTGTGGGTCCCTATCACCACGACATGGTGCATCGTGGACAGCCGATAAGGGGTGGTCCTCCAGCTTGGGGGTTGGGCGAAGGGCTAACAACCCATCACCGTAAAAAAACAGCTTGTTACGAATCCCTACGATAAGGAAAATATTTGGGGCTAAGCGGGATGAAGTTACAGGAGAATGGAGAAAGTTACACAACGCAGAACTGCACACATTGTATTCTTCACCTGACATAATTAGGAACATTAAATCGAGATGTTTGAGATGGGCAGGGCATGTAGCACGTATGGGCGAATCCAGAAATGCATATAGAGTGTTAGTTGGGAGACCGGAGGGAAAAAGACCTTTGGGGAGGCCGAGACGTAGATGGGAGGATAATATTAAAATGGATTTGAGGGAGGTGGGATATGATGATAGAGACTGGATAAATCTTGCACAGGATAGGGACCGATGGCGGGCTTATGTGAGGGTGACAATGAACCTTCGGGTTCCTTAAAAGTCATTTGTAAGTAAGTAAGTAAGTGGTAGATTCAAGTATTACATTTTTCGTTTGTTTTCTATAAAGTATTTGACAATCCTTTGATTAGTGTGGTAGATACAAGTATTAAAATTTTTCGTTGATTTTCTATAAAGTATTTGACGATCCTTTGATGCATGCTTTAAGCGATATGAGATCTAATGTCTGTGCAAAAGAAATATCTCAAGGATTCTTCCTATATTGAGCCATTAAGTGATTGAAGATGTATATCTACTGGCATATAGCCTACTGCATATCAGTGTAAGTTCTCTGATATTTAGCAATTTTGTAACTGTTCCAAAAACACGAGCAGTGATTCAGCTCCTTCTAAGTGTTGATTTTTGCTCAATTCAACTATTTCTGATGCAGATATGTGTGATTTACTTAGTTTATGTTCACAAATTTTTTCCTCAGATTTTGCTTTTGAGCTTTCTTAACATTTTCGCAATTTATCTTTCTCTGCACACAGTCCTGCGATATTTGAAGTTCCTCAGACTTGTTAGGAATAAAATTTGCTTCTTAACACATCTTGCCTCCTAGGTTATATTCATGAATGATGATCCATGGATTCTCAGCAGGGTCATTCCACACAAAATTTTAAGAATATGCCACTGATGTCATGAATTTTTTGGGGCTTTTAATGTAATATTATTATGAAAATAAATTAAACTGCCAACTATGACCACCATATCATTAATATATTAGTCATACGGATGACTGAAAAACGGGTGGCAGTTACATATCATCCATCATTTAAAATATTGTAGACACCCTATATGAAGTGTCACGCCATTCTAAACCTGAATAACCGCATTTTAATTCCTTAAAGACTAATCCGAATAATACTAAGGCATGCTCATAAAAACACCTCATTGAAGAAAAGAAAGTTTTATATTCGAATGCAACAAATTAATTTCATGCGAATTTCATTTGTATTATATAAAACCTTAGTCCTAATCCATCTCCTAAGTTTTATGACTTTATGCAAAAAAACCTGTGAATAATTAAATTAATAAAATTATTAATTTTTGTTCCGACGGTTGAAAATCGCTTGCTATGTGTGGCGGTCGCAGCATTCGCGAGACTTCATAACGATGAGTAATCTCAAATGTACGTCTCCTTGACCTTGATCGCACAACATTCTGTATGACGGGAGAGCCTACTTGGAGAGCTCCTTTGTTCCGGTGAGTTATTTTTATTAAAAACTGGCATGTTATTTAAGTCAGCATTCTGAAATTTTAACAGTGAAATCAAAATACCCTAAAGAATTAAAGACATGTTCTCTCGTCTGAGAAAATGAATTACAGTTTGTGTTCTATACTTTCTAAAATTATTTTACCATGGGTAACTATTTAAAAAATATATACTTTTTTTTTTTTTTTTTCATTTGAAGGGCATTTATAAACAAGGCTCTCCCTTTTCGAATTGCATTAAAATCACTTTTCCATCTTCCATTACATAGTAAGAAAACTTCAATGAACGAAACCGTGTTCTTTGTTAAATCAACAATTTAAATTCTGATTGCTGCCAAACTATGAAAGATGTAAATATAGTATTGCTTGAAATTCATATTTAGAACATACAAAATAACCTACTACAATATTTTTTAAATTTTGAGACATCATGGTTCAATAACATACATTTTTGCATTGAATGACCCAGCACTAAAATAATTCCACTGATTTGAGATCTAACAAGGAGGCAAAAGAGGGGTGTCATTGGAAGAATACGTTAACAATTTATTGCAGAGCTTTTAGAGGTAGGGCCTATCTACTGCACTTTCCACTGTGGTCAGGTCTTTTCATTTCGCTTTGGCTTTATCACTGAACTTCCGCACTATTATTTTCAGATTTACCACACTGCTTTTGTTTTAGGCACTTCAGTAAACTCATTTTATTTACTGTATCTCACGACCACATTCGTATGAACTAATTTCTAGCAAGTCATACTGCCAAATGCAATCGGGATTTTGTTTCAGATGTGAACAGACTTATTTAAACATTATTGCGTCATGTAACTTCTGGCGAAGAAGTCAGAATGCGTTGAGAAGTTTCATTTTGTTCTGTACACTATAGTTTAGGTACTAACTCTACATACAAGGAGTCTGGATAATTATAAGATTCAATATCAATTTATTTCAATGCAAAGCTGTAAGTTATTGTACTGACTATTACCGACATAACATTTAACTTGGTTTAGTGCAAGCTGTCAATAATGTCAGGCGAGCCAAACTAACCATTGTTCAAACACATTTCTCTTTCTATTCTTTTTTACTAAGCGGCAATAACAAATCTCTTTCTTCAATACAATATTATCGTCATTAGGTATATGAGATACTTTTCTATAGAATAAATTTATAGAATTTTATCCAAACAAGTGGAACAGCGTTGGTCTTGTAAGAATTGGTGCATACCGCCATAGATCCAGGTTATTGTGGATAAAGCCTATAAGCTTTCTCACCTGTCCTAGGGTTCATGAAGTTACAGGACTGAGGGAAACACATCCCACAGTCATCGCAGTACCAAATCTTTTCGTGAGTATCTTTGAAATCATATTTAAAATAGCTTTTTTTAAAGAAACGCGTTTCACAGATACAAATTTGAAAAGCTTATCGCCTACAGAAGTTCGTTGTTTTTAGGGTACTTGTCTAGGTGAAACACCACAAAAACCGCATTAGAAAGCATTGTTACCAATCTGTTTGAGTGCATGAATACTTAAGCTACTCCTACTAGACAAACCCATTTAACAGCCATTACACTGAAAAGTTTCCTCGCCAGTGTGTAAGAGTTCATGACTTTTTATACTATTCGATTCAGAGAAGAAGAAAGTAACTTATATAAATATACATTTTTAATATTACTGATTGAAGAAGTATAAGTTATTAATTTTTATATAAGAAACATTTTCCACAAAAATAAACAAATGAATACCTTAAAAAATCACTCAACACGAATATCGCATTTGAAATTTTTATCCTCACTGCTCTCGGGTTCAAGAACTTTTAGGTTACAAGACTCAAATAAACACCACAAATATTACTTTCGAAAGTTTCACGCTTGTGAACAGGTGTAGATTGGATTTTAAGTTATGTAACAGTGAAAAAAAAAAAAAACACACACACACACACAAAAATCACATTTCAAATATATCACGCCTATGCCGGCGTAAATGGAGTTTTAAAGTACGTAACAGCGATAAATAATTAACACAAACATCATATCTGAAAAATTTCTAGCCTTTGTGCAGAAGTTCATGTGATCTTATGCTACTCATATTAGAGAAACACTTAGAAAAAAACTTTACACTCGAAAGGCCACTCCTTTGTGCTGGCGTACGTGGGTTTTTAAGTTACTTAGCTGCGTGAAGCACTTACCACAAATATCGCATTTAAAAGGTTTCTCGCCTGTGTGGAATCGTTCATGGCATTTTAGGACATACAGTCGGGAAAAATATTTGCCACAAACATCACAATTGAAAGGTTTCTCGCCTGAATGCAGAAGTTTATGAGTTTTTAAGTTACTAGATTGCGAGAAACGCTTGCCACATGTATCACACTTGAAAGGTTTCTCGCCAGTATGCCGTCGTTCATGACACTTAAGGTCATTAGACTGGGAGAATCTATCGCCACAAATATCGCACATGAAAGGTTTCTCGTCGGTATGCACGAGTTTATGCCTTTCTAAGAGCTTAGCTCGCGAGAAACTCTTACCACAAACATCACACTTGTAAGGTTTCTCGCCAGAGTGACAGCGTTTATGATATATTAGTTGAAACGAAGAGGCGAAAGATTTGCCACATATATCACAATTGAAAGGTTTTTCGTCTGTATGAAGAAGTTTATGAGATTTTAAGTTACTAGATTGCGAGAAAAGCTTCTCACATACATCACATTTGAACGGTTTCTCGCCTGTATGGAAGCGAATATGTCTTTTCAGATTGCTGTTTTGCGAGAAACTCTTGCCACAAACATCACACTTGAATGGTTTGTCGCCTGTGTGCAGGCGTTCATGAGTTTTTAGGTCCCTTGCGCTTGAAAAACACTTACCACAAACATCGCATTTGGAATATTTCCTGGCTGTGTCTTTGCGTAAATATCCGCTCAATTTTCCAGAATCCGAGAAATATATTTGAGACAATCCAAATTCCAATTGCTTCTCATCTTCATGAGGCAGTGCAGATTTTTCCAAGGCATCTGAATTCTTAGGAATCTCACACATAGTCTCATTCTCTTCAAGTATAATGCTGTCGAATTCTGATGATGTAGTCCTCTCTTTGGTAGCTGCAATCCTGAAGGAAATTTATACTATAACGGTCTTACTAATAAACTGTGTATAGTTTTTATACAAGACTTATGCAGAGTTGGGACAGAAAACGTTACTAATAAACCATGCATAAGCGAAATCTGTAACTATACATGGGAATTGCTTTGCAGTAGTTATATACACGAAACTCCTTGTTTAGGCGTTGTATATAGAGACAAAATGGCCACCTCTCTAACAGCTGTTTGTATCGACTGTCATTTTATGATGATGGTTGCCTTGTAACTATAGAAGAACAATCCAAAGAGCACAGAATAATTAGAATAATATTGTACTCTTTGACCAAAATATAGTGTGGTAATTGATCAGAGCCAGTTGTATTATCGATACTTAAAACGACATACTAGAGCGCTCTACCAAATGCAATAGAGAACCTCAGATATTCTATTACCTTTCTAATGAAGTAATGACTAAACTATGACGTAGCTCTGTAACAGTTGTACTGTTATACATGACGTATGTAGTGATTATTAGTGAGGAATTTACACACGACTTATAAACGAGCTACTTATTGTATAAGTGTAAGACTGTTCAACGTCTATATATAGAGTTTTTATTAGTAAGACTGTACGTCTATAAAACAGTCGCAAGAATTATACAATTATTGAATATTCAAAACATAACAAACCTATTTCACCAAGAGGTACATTATCATTATAGATGCATCCTTGTAAATTATTTGATTAATTTCTGAAGTACCAAATTATCACAACAACTTGGTCTTCACCTTTACAACAAATTTCTTAAGGATTACACCTCCACGTTAGTGAATTCTTAGTTGCCCTTTCTCTTGAATACACCACTCTGTTCAAAGTCACCATTTTCTACATGGACAGTCTACCTAGGTAGCTATTGATGCTCTAGTGAAAGTAGTTCCTGGCTTGCCATAAAGGAGCATAGGGCTATTAAAGAAAGTATGTTTCGAAAAGGTGTATGATTGGAGTGTGTAAAGAATGGAAAGAAGATATTATTGTATTAGTATTTGAGGACTATGACTTGATCAATACAATAATGTGAAAGTAATGATGAATACTTACTACACGCCTACAACGATGTCTAGTGACGGACTTACTGAGGACAATGTGTTTCATGTTCAGGATCAACTGTGAATTAAAATTAATTGCTTTGTGAAGTGATTGAGAGAAAAAAAATTGGAGAAAAAATGTCACTTGGGCATCGGAGACTTGATCTTACAGTTTGACTATCCCGAAAACTAATCTGCAGTGAAAAAGGAATAAATTCATTGAGAAAATGACTATTTTCACGTTTGCTGCTTGACTAGAAGATATAACTATGTCCTATGCAGTGGTAAGTGATGATGCAACCTAGGATTAATATTCAGTATTCTTCAGAGGACTGTGATGGGGAAGCAATGTGGAAAAGCCAAAAAAAAAATAAGGAACATATAGATAAAGTAAGAAATGTACTTATTAGTTGTTTGTTGGAGAAAGTAAGTTTGAGAAAATGTTGTAGTATCTTTAGGAAGTTTAGAGGATAAAGAAGTGAAATTAATGTTTATTATTGCTGTTAGCAGTCCTGGTAGAAATTTGTTCAAAATTAATGAACAAGATGTGTCCTTTACATATTTTAAACAAATTGTAGGTAGCCTTTCTGAAACCCAACTTATTCAGTTTGCGAGAAGGATTTCGTAAGAAGTCCTAAAAAGAATGGGAACAGAGATAAAACTGAGAGAATAATAAAAGAGTTAACGGTGGTCCTAATAAATAAAATATATGATTTTGTTTAATTAAACGTATTTAATTAATCCGTGGCGCTGCAGACCGTGAAGGGCCTAGACCGACCAGCCGGCTGCTGGCCTCACGCCCACATTTCGAAGCAGAGGTAATGTGTTATGTTTTATTTATCGATGCTCGCAACTGCAGAGGTTATATCAGCGTCGCCGGATGTGCCGGAATTTTGTCCCACAGGAGTTCTTTTACATGCCAGTAAATCTACTGACATGAGCCTTCGAAGCAGAGGTGGATGATCATCCAACCAGAACGGAGGTCTTGTGTGGTTAGCACGATGATCCCCCAAGCGGTTATGGCTGGCATTCACAACCGGATTTTGCTACCTATCGTAGCTCCCCAAGTGCATCACGATGCTGGGTGGGCACCGGTCCCATAAACTGGCCGAAATTTCATGAGAAAATTTCTTCCCCCATGAGGACTCGAACCAGAGCGCATTCCGTAACGCGAGTCCTAGGCAGGATGCCTTAGACCACGACGCCACGGCGGGGGACAATTAAATGTATTATATCACTAAAAAAAATGTTCCAGTAAGAAATGTTTAAATTTAAGTAATCTGGTATTATGAAGAATGAGTGCAGCTCTATCTGCTGACGCTCTATCCACTAAACCACACCGGATTCCCATTTCGACACCAGACAGAATCCTCTCAATTTAAGTTCCACCTCTTAAGTTCTCTCTAGTGGCTAACCCTCATGCACTGGATCACAGATGGGTGACAGTGGGACAATGTACATACAGTGTGCAGAGGTGCACTCTTACGAGCGACTAAATGGCCGGGATTCGACGGAATAAGAGCCGTCTTAAATCACGTTAAGTGATTATTTTTCGCATATATTTTATAGCGATGTACAGAAGTGCATATGATATTCCCATGCTGAAATTCTGCATCATCATACTCACTCCTTCTTCATCAGGGAACCTAAGAGGTGGAACTTGAAGTGAGAGGACTGTCCGGCATCGGAATGGGAATCCGGCGTGGCTTAGTGGATAGAGCGTCAGAACGTAGAGTTGAAAACCGGGTTCAAATCCCGGTGCCAGAGAGAATTTTTCTCTGTTCCACTCATTCTTCATTATATTATGACGCAGAATTTCTGCATGGAAATGTCATATGTATTTCGGTACATCGTCATAAAATATATAATCTGGTATTATCTAATCATGATCCTTCATTTCCCAAACTGTCCTGTTCATTACATCCCGTCCGTTTTCCCTCACTCATGTAACAGCGAGTAATAAATTGCGAAAACAATGTATTATTTTGATTTAAAGTTTTAGGTATGTATAAATGAAAGGCTAAACAACACAATACTTCACATTACCATTGATTAACTTCAAATAAAATCACAAAAATTTCACATTAAATATACAGTAATTAAATAGATATCTAAATTGTGTCCCGCCTGTTGCATAATGTAATTATCGATTTTCAGCTTACTTCACGAAACATACTGCCTCCGCTTTTGTCAGACTGAAAGTACAGGCCTATCTACTTGATTGTACATAGTTGCGCAATTTAGTTTTCAAGAACAAATTACAAAATAACTATTGTGTATTGAAGAGAACTCTCTAACTGTACCATGATTACAGTGGAATGTCTATGTACTATCAGTAACAGTGTTGCAATTTCAGGATTTTGAGAAGTGCAAAGGTTGGTCTAGAAATTTATAACAAAACTTGGTTTGGGTTAGGTTAAATTAGGTAAACTAAGGTAAGGTTAGGTTAGCTTCGATCATAAGTTTGTTACGCCGTAAGAAAATTAAACTAAACTAGCGCCAAGGTAGTTCTTTGCATCTTCCATATACGAATCTGTGACAGCTTAGGTTTGGTTAGTTAAGGTTTTTGATATGCCTTGCACATACAATCAATTGGATCTCCAAAAAAAAAAATTTCTTGAATTGAAAGCTTTTCACTACCTAAGTGCTAGTTTAAACGATAATGACGTTCATGTATATAGTTTTCGTAATCGCGTTCACATAGAAGTGGTGTATGTACCTCTTTATTTCACCTGATAAATAATCACTTTCAGATGACGTACACTGATCAATTCTTTCAGACTCTTAGCTATTTTTCTAATACATATTCAAGTCAAGTAACGTCCTAAATGAATTCTTCAAATTCCAAAGTACCACCTCGGTGACATTCAGACCATTTTTCTATATTTTTCGTCAAAAAACCTTCAGAGTCGTGTGCTATAGGACTCTTGAAAATGTTTAAAAACTATGAACATATTTTAATGATCACATATAAAATTGCAAATTCGATAACTGAAAATGACTTGAAATTTGTGACACACCACTCAGTAGATACAATATGCGATAAATTCGACAGCTAAATCTCATCTAATCTGCCTCAAATCCCTTTGTTTATCGGACACCAGGCTGAAGAAGAATTTCTCAGATAATTTTATAAGTAGTGATCTCGTAATCAAGTAGTGTCTGTACCGCAATCATGTAGGGAAAGAACTTCTTTTTTTCGGTGAAGTGTAATTCTATCTACGAGTATATACCGATCAACAAACAATTATAACTGTAAGCCGTAAGAAAATTCCCGTCTATCTACCTCCAACTGTCCCTGATAAACTCAAAACCAAATTTGGTGCCTGAGATATCTAACACACAACTTCACGTGAAATATATACAGTGGGATTAACTATCGATTTATGCCTCGAGTATATTTTAAAGTTTCATTTCATCATTAAATTAAGCAAAACAAATCAGGTGTAATATATTCGGTACTGTAGACAAATATTATAAAAAAAATTAGGAAGAAAGCGAAACCAGCCAGAACTGGCTCATTCCAAGACAAACAACCCAGCAGTCTGACCTCTGATGACTCATTTCAATTACCACTATTTCTTGTTCCTGAGTTGTACCTTTAGAGATAAATAGAAATCCAACATTTTAGATTTATTTCACTAGTAGTTCTCTTATTAATTTTGAAAACCATGTAACCTGCAATTTTGTGCTGCTGTCCATTACACTAAATACTTGTAAGGAAAACCTAGGAAGATTGTCAGCAGCTATTGAAGTGTAGGAATTGGGAAGTGAGAGCCCGGGATAGAGAAGATTGGAGGGAGGGAATGAAGAAGGTCAGGGCCCGTTTTGGGCTGTAGCGCCAAAGATGATGATGGTGATGATGGTGATGATGATGACATGTAAGTCTTCAAGCGTTGGTGCCAGAGAGGTGCCCTATAGCTCATACAATTTTTACATAGTCTTATTATGAATTCTGATCTATGGAGTTTTATAGAAGATAAAAATATACTGTGTAATACAACACATATTCATTATATATGAGGTCTCGCCCACCTCATTGAATATTACACGACTACTATGAAGTAGCCAATGTGTATTATCACCATTTAATACGAGAAAAATTAATATTACACGACTACTATGAAGTAGCCAATGTGTATTATCACCATTTAATACGAGAAAAATTCGTTCCGGCATAGCTCAGTTGGAAAGAGCACTCAGCGCGTAGAGCTGAGAGGTCCTGGGTTCGATTCCCGTTGCCGGAACGAATTTTTCTCGTATTAAATGGTGATAATACACATTGCCCACTTCATAGTAGTCGTGTAATATTCAATGAGGTGGGCGAGACCTCATATATAATGAATATGTATTGTATTAACTGTTAGCAGTTGTCACAAACTGATGTTGAATTTATTTTATTGGGTTATTTTACGACGCTGTATCAACATCTAGGTTATTTAGCGTCTGAATGATATGAAGGTGATAATGCCGGTGAAATGAGTCCGGGGCCCAGCACCGAAAGTTACCCAGCATTTGCTCGTATTGGGTTGAGGAAAAACCCCGGAAAAAACCTCAACCAGGTAACTTGCCCCGACCGGGATTCGAACCCGGGCCACCTGGTTTCGCAGCCAGACGCGCTGACTGTTACTCCACAGGTGTGGACCTGATGTTGAATATGGCCATAAAGTCATTTAAATATGCGCTCCTGCATGTATGACTTACATTGTCTAAAGTGCAGGTAGTAAGGCCGTAAAAAGCATTACGAGAGGAGTTCGGCCGGCACCATGGATCGTGTCCCGGCATAGCTCAGTTGGAAAGAGCACTCAGCGCGTAGAGCTGAGAGGTCCTGGGTTCGATTCCCGGTGCCAGAACGAATTTTTTTCGTATTAAATGGTGATAATACTGTGTAATATTTTTACTTTGTTTTGAATACGAAATACTTACACATTTTTCACACACAAAGCTTAAAAGTATCACATGTCTCACATGTCATTATTTTACCAAATGAAATTTAAGAAGGATTAGATATAGTGGAAAATATGGTTCGTGGTACATGAGGACCAGGTGCTCAGAAAGGAGCAGAAGACCGAATTAGTTAATTATGTTATTAAATGTACTAAGATTGATTATGGTATGACTTACACAATCATACGCAAATTAGCATATGATTATGCTCTTCATTTAACTTGAAAATATATCGAAGCATTGGATAGTAACAGAATTGCTGGAATTGATTGACGTCAGGGCTTCAAGAAGCTACATGAGAACTCAGAATGAGAAAACCGGAGAACACCAGTCTGTTAATAGCTACATCTTCAATGTCAGATTTATGTGCAACTTTACAAGATATAGTAACCGTAAAAAGAAATGACTCTGAGGAAATGTTCTGCTGACGTAATATGCAACAATGGAAACTTAAGTTCTCTAAGTTGGACAATTGGAAGAGGTAGGTGGACAATGCCAGGTTTATGTAGGGGTTTCGACTAACTTGGAACTTTACTTACTTACTTACTTATTGGCTTTTAAAGAGCCCGGAGGTTCATTGCCGCCCTCACATAAGCCCGTCATTGGTCCCTATCCTGAGCAAGATCAATCCAGTCTCTATCATCACATCCCACTTCCCTCAAATCCATTTTAATATTATCTCCCATCTATGTCTCGGCATCCCCGAAAGTCTTTTTCCCTCCGGCCACCCAACTAATACTCTATATGCATTTCTGGATTCGCCCATACGCGCTACATGTCCTGCCCATCTCAAACGTCTGGATTTAATGTTACTAATTATGTCAGGTGAAGAATACAATGCGTGCAGTTCTGTGTTGTGTAACTTTCTCCATTCTCCTATAACTTCATCCCTCTTAGCCTCAAATATTTTCTAAGCACCTTATTCTCAAACACCCTTAACATTTGTTCCTCTCTGAAATTGAGATTCCAAGTTTCACAACCATAAAGAACAACCAGTAATATAAATGTTTTATAAATTCTTACTTTCAGATTTTTTGACAGCAGACTGGATGATAAAAGCTTCTCAACCGAATAAAAACAGGCATTTCCCATATTTATTCTATGTTTAATTTACTCCCGTGTATCATTTATATTTGTTACTGTTGCTGCCAGGTATTTGAATTTTTCTACTTCTTGAAAGGATAAATTTCCAATTTTTATATTTCCATTTCGTACAATTCTCATCGCGAGACATAATCATATACTTTGTCTTTTCGGGATTTACTTCCAAACCCAAACCTATCTCTTTACTTGCTTCAAGTAAAATTTCGTGTTTTCCCTAATCGTTTGTGGATTTTCTCCTAACATATTCACGTCATCCACATAGACAAGCAACTGATGTAACCCGTTCAATTCCAAACCCTCTCTGTTATCCTGGACTTTCCTAATGGCATACACTAGAGAAAAGTTAAAAAGTAAAGGTGATAGTGCATCTGCTTGATGCTAGCCCACAGTGAATTGCAAACGCATCTCACAGAAATTGACAACTTGGAACTTTACAGATCCTAAAACTGAAGACCGCAGTAAAACAGAGAAAAGTAATATTGTCATAAAATTCACACAACCAGAGAATTCAGAAGAAAGACCTCGTGCTATGACAATGAAACGCTTTCATGTGGACTTCGGTACTTAACAAAAAAAAAATAATAATAAATAATGTAACCATAATAGTGCTCCTCACATGCCATTTTTGAACCTTAATTATTGAATTTGTTTTCTGAAGTACCCCAACCTGTTCAAAGGTTTTGATACAGTTTTGAACATGTTTGAAGAGTTAGTTCTGAGTTAATACAGGGTGGGGCATGGGAACCAAGTGTTTTTTAAATGGCTTGTACTCGGTCATTATGAAAGGGAGAGACGTGTGGCATGTGACATTTCATTCCGTGGCTCATAGCATTTCACCTGCAGTCAGCATCATGGAGCAGTGGATGCATGTTTGCGTATGATTGTTTTGTTAGAAATGGCGAGTCGGTGACCGCGATATGGCGTGAGTTTTGCTACAGATTCAATATTAATCGCAATGATTCTGTTCCCGTGCGTGACACAATCTTATGTTGGGTTAAAAAATCTTAAAAAAAAAAGGCGCAATACTAAAGAATAAATCGCCCGGCCCCCAAGACAGAGTGCGAACTCCAGAAAACTTTCAGTCAGATAAGCGATATTGCGCAGCCCAGGCCGCTCTGCTTGAAGAAATTCAGCTGCTCTTGGAATCAGCAATCGTACGGTAAGATGGATTTTGCATGGCGATTTACATTTACACCCATACTATATAGGTGGTTTCAGCAAGATGGGGCCACTGTGCATATCTCCAGAGCATCAATGGCAGTTCTTTGCCTCCTGTTTTCCAATCGTCTCATTTCGAGATTTGGTGATCTTCCATGGCTCCCTCGGTCCCCTGACCTGTCCACGTGATTTTTTCTATGTGGATACCTAAAGGCACGTGTTTACGAGGATAAGCCCCGTATATTAGATGAATTAAAGGACACAGTACGTCAACACATCACCCAAATCAACAGAGATCCCCTGGAAAGAATAGAGGTCAAATTTTCGTCAGCGCCTTAAACAATGCGTGAACACAGACGGACGAGATTTGGTGATCTTCCATGGCTCCCTCGGTCCCCTGACCTGTCCACGTGATTTTTTCTATGTGGATACCTAAAGGCACGTGTTTACGAGGATAAGCCCCGAATATTAGATGAATTAAAGGACACAGTACGTCAACACATCACCCAAATCAACAGAGATCCCCTGGAAAGAATAGAGGTCAAATTTTCGTCAGCGCCTTAAACAATGCGTGAACACAGACGGACATCACATGCTAGATGTAATTTTCCGCTCATAATTGAAATGGTATGTTCTCACAAACGTTGTTCTACGAATAAAATGTGTTGAAAACAAAATCTAACTGTTTTATGATTATTTTCAAAAACACTTGGTTCCTATGCCCCACCCTGTATATGTTTCAGAAATATGCAACTTCTGAAAATATAACATTCTGAGCTATTTATTAAACAATGTCATATAATCATGTGGCATTTAAAATTTAAAAATAAATAATGGATGTCAATAAAAAATGTAAACACAAAAACAGTTCAAATGTGTCCAGTTCTCTAACTTATTACTTTAGCGGTTAAACTCCGTTTACGTTTCTAATTTGAATAGTTTAAAAATATTTAAAACACTACACTTTCACTGTAGAAATAAAGGAAACTTTTTATAAATACTTACTGCACACCTAATCTAACCTAAACTAACCTCTAGCAATACAACAAACCTAATGTAAAGTAACCTAAATCTCACAGATTACACACCTAACTTAACCTAAGTTATGACAAAATATACACCTAAACTAGCCTAAGCAATCCTGTCACATAATATTACACACCTATAATTATCATTCCTCACGGGAGTATCATTTAGTTGGAAAATGTTGTCGTGCCTGCTATACGCCATGTCAGGAGCCACGTAAGCGTATGTTTTGTGCAATAATCAATGTATTAATGCAGTGTTAATTCCATGTACCGATTTAGTGCAATAAAAATTCTAAATGTATTGTGGCTGTGATAAAAGTGTTAAAAATTAGTTTATATCGTCACATTCACAATGATAAAAATGTGCAATATTTGTCTCCTGTGGCGGGTAGTTACTCTACTTTGAATTAGTTTTTTAGGATGGGAGGTCAATAGAATGAGGAATACGGCTTCAGAAGATTTATGAGTCTTCTACCGAATGTAAGTTACATACTGGTAAACATAGGATTAATGTAAGATATGAAAAATTCCCGCACAGCAATAAGGAATGCAGGTGGTTCGACATATGTTACACAGTCTGATACGATGTCCAAGTTTTAAGTAAAGAAAGAGTCCAAAGAAGAAAATCTTGTAATGCTAGCAGTACACTCGATGTTCATGAGCAATTTTTATCATTACTTAAAATATCATTTTTACAAGATATCCCACTGTTGTTCTGAGGTAACGATAGCAGTAGGACAGTGTTTTATACATACTAGTTTTCATTATTGTACAAGATACAGTAATGGAGGAAAAAAATGTTGAGTATTTCCAAAAATTTTACTGCTGTAAGCTGTACCTAACCCCTTAATAGTATCAAACAAGCTTTCAGCTAGAAAGAGAGGTAATTGCGAGACATGATGGATTTTCTAAAGGATGAAAATAAACGTTAAAATCCTCATACGATACTATTTCAAACATAACATATTTGACAAAATATTCAGTTGTAATTTATATAAATGTATATCTTTATTATTTCAAGGAAAATATAATCTTGATTGAAAAAGTATAGGTTATTAATTGTATGTAAGAGTTAAATAAATTAACCTGTTCATATTGATTCAGTTTGTTCCACTGAGAGAGAAGAATCCAAAAAGGATAGCTGCCCTTGAAAAAGGGGTACTGAGCGGTAACAGCACCTAAATTAATTGTAGATCAATAATATTATATTTTAAATTAAAATTTTATTTTTATTTTATTTTAATTTAATTTATTTTTGGGGGGCAGCTATCCTCGCCATGAATAATTTATTTTTCATATATAGAGCTGTACAGATGGTTATTTACAATTAACAAGGAATGTCTTAAAACATTAATGGCTATATATTTAAGTTCCAAAAGATCGATATGGAAACGGTGAAAGAAATTGATACAAAATCGTGATATAGTGCCCCTTGCACCAAAGAGCAAGCCAATTACTTCCCAGCGACAAAAAGGTATGCGGTATTTCCCTTCCAGATAAGGAAAGCAAGCAGGGTTCATAATGTATTTTCTTTTCCAGATCTACTTCTTGTGGTTGGAATTCGGCACCCTCAAATCTTATAGTGGGATCGATTATGAAGCCAATCTTTTGATTGTTATCAATTGCTATGATGTCGGCACGTTTGGTGGAGTCAGTGGATGAAATACAATGTACTTCTTCATAAATGTCAAACTTTCCAGACTTAGGACAGTAGCCCGTTATATTTCCTAGTCTTGTAGTACAAAGCGACATTTCACTCTGATATTTTATCATATTTTTCATTGTCATGAATGAGTATATATAAGAAATAACATGATAAATATGGAAAATCACGGTAACTTCAATTAAATTTTGACAAGTACATTATATGACTACAAAAGTGCTTTCTGATTCACAATAAAGCAAGAATGGAAACGACTATACATATCGATATGACAATAACGACATGTAAATACGATATTACGCATTCTGATATTATATGTGAATAACTGAACAATGGCGTTCTCTCGCGAGTACAAGACAGCTAACATATACACACGTTAAACACCTTCAAAACTTAGAACACAGAATATATAAGAATTCAATTCAGGTTATAATCTGGTCAGATACACGTAGCATAATACCGGAAGTGGTTCTACTGAATTCTTTAGTTAGTTAGACTCGATGAATGAAGAAGATTTCTGTTACGGCCTCCTTACTAGAAAAAATACAAGGAGGTAGTAGTTTCATGTTGACAAAAGAATCAATCACCTTTAAAGTTCCCGGCAAGTTACTTGGTAATTACGAATGCTCACCTTTCAGTGTACGAATTTGAAAAGTATTTCCGCTCTCGTTTCCGATCAGGTTATTGTAGATAAGGCCTATAAGGTTTGTCACCTGTTCTAGTGTTCACGAAGTTACAGGACTGAGAGAAACGCATTCCACAGTCATCCCATTACCAAAGCTTTTCGTCAGTATGTTTGAAATCGTATTTAAAATAGTTCTTTTTAAAAGACACACGTTTCACAGATAAAAGTATGAAAGGCTTCTCGTCTACAGGCGTTCATGGTGTTTAGGGTATCTGACTACCAGAAGCACAACAAAAATCGCATTAGGAAGCTTTGTTACCAATATATTTGAGTGCATGAATACTTAAGCTACACCTACTAGAGAAGGGATGAAGTTACAGGAGACTGGAGAAAGTTACACAACGCAGAGCTGCACGCATTGCATACTTCACCTGACATAAATAGGAACATAAAATCCAGACATTTGAGATGAGCAGGACATGTAGCACGTATGGGCGAATCCAGAAATGCATACAGAGTGTTAGTTGGGAGGCCGGAGGGAAAAAGACTTTTGGGGAGGTCGCGACATAGATGGGAAGATAATATTAATATGGATTTGAGGGAGGTGGGATATGATGGTAGAGACTGCATTAATCTTGCTCAGGATAGGGACCAATGGCGAGCTTATGTGAGGGCGGCAATGAACCTCCGGGTTCCTTCAAAGCCAGTAAGTACACCTACTAGAGAAACACATTTAACAACCATCACACTGAGCAGTTTCTTCGCCAGTGCGTAAGAGTGCAACGATTTTTACACATCTCGATTCAGAGTAGAAGAGAGCAATTTATAGAAATATACATTTTTATTATTTCAAGGCAAATATATTTTTGATTGAATAAGTATAGGTTACTGATTTTTATATGAGAAACGTTTGCCACAAAAATAATCACAGTAATAACTTAAAAAATCACTGGACACGAATATCGCATTTGAAATCTTAATCGTCACTGTTACATGGTTCAAGGATTTTTAGGTTACAACACTCAAAGAAACACTTACCACATTAGAAAAGTATAACGCTTGTCAGCAGGCGTAGATGGGATTTTAAATTAAGGAACAGTGGGGGGAAAAAAAAGTACCACAAAAATTACATATGAAATCTCCGTCGCCTATGTCGGCGTCGGCATAAATGGAATTTTAAAGTAACAGCGAAAAAAAATTACCACAAACATCACATTCGAAAAATTTCTCCCCTATGTGCAGGAGTTTATAGTGTATAATGCTACTCACATTAAAGACAGACGTACCAAAAAACTTTACACTCGAAATGCCTCTGCCGTGTGCCGGCGTAGGTGTTTTTTTAAGTTATTTAATTGCAAGCAGCGCTTACCACAAACATCGCATTTGAAAGGTTTCTCGCCCTTGTGCCAGCGTTCATGACATCTAAGGATATTCGATCGGGAGAAACATTTGCCACAAACATCACACTTGAAAGGTCTTTCTCCCGTATGCACGAGTTTATGGCTTTTTAAATTATTGCATTGCGAGAAACGCTTGCCACATACATCACAATTGAAAGGTTTCTCGCCCCTATGGGTGCGAATATGTCTTTTCAGGTTGACATTTTGAGAGAAACTCTTACCACAAAGATCACACTTGAAATGTTTCTCGCCTCTGTGCAGGCTTTCATGTGATTTTAGGTACCTCGATCTTGCAAAACACTTGCCACAAACATCGCATTTGGAATGTTTCTTGCCTGTGTCCTTGGCTAAATATCCGCTCAATTTTGCAGAATTCGAAAAACATATTTTAGACAATTCAAATCTGAATTTCTTCTCATCTTCACGAGTCCGTGCAGGTTTTCCCGAGACATCTGAAGTCTTAGAAATCTCACACACAGTCTCGTTCTCACCAAGTACAATGCTGTAGAATTCTGACGATACATTCCTCTCATTGGTAGCTGCAATCCTGAAGGAAACATATTATGAGTCTATAAAATAATCGCGACAAGTATACATTCAATTATTGAATATTCAAATCAAAACAAACGTATTTCATCAGGAGTAGAGTACCATTAGAGATGCGTCCTTGTAAATTATCTATGAGTAATTTTTGAAGTATCAAAATTGCCTTAAATCAAGCTTGGACTTTCTTGAGAATTACCACATACGCGTCAGAATTAATGGTGATTCCATTTGGCATGATGTCCTCAAGCAAGACTCCTTCTGAATCGAATAACACAGCAGTCATAACTTTTCCTGCCGAAGGTGCAGATTTGAATTTATTTTTCTCTAGTGAATTTCCATGCTGCCACTCTATTGTTTGTCTCTAGTTCAAAATGGTGGAGCCATATTTCATCTTCTGTCACAATTCTTTAAAGAAAGTTATCTCCACCAGTCTCAGACTGGTCCAAAAGTTGTTGTTGTTTTCTAATGCCAGCCATTTGACAATAAAGTCATTTCACTTCTTGCACTCCAATATTTTTCAAAGATATTATCATGGTCAGCCAATGAAGCACATATTTCTTGGTTTGAGTTACACAATGGGCAGTTAGGACACTAATATATTGAAATTCTATGCAGGTGTTTGGCCAAACAATCATGGCCTGTTGCGAATCTAAATGCAGCTACAGACGATTTTCGTGGTAAATCGGGAATTAACTGTGGATTTTGATGCAGAAAGTTCCATTTTTTCCCTAGAGATTGTGTTATCAAGTTTTGTTTGTTGAAGTCTAAGTATGTAGATTTAATAAATCTCTTCACAGAGTAATACGTAGATTTAGTAACAGGTCTGTAAGTAGCAGTGCTGCCCTTCTTTGCTAAAGCATCCGCATTCTCGTTTCCCAGGATTCCACAATGGGACGGTATCCATTGGAATACAATTCTTTTATGCTATATTAATTGAGAGAGCATTTTAGTTATTTCTGCTGTTTGAGATGAAGGTGTGTGTCTAGAGACTATTGATATAATAGCTGCTTTGGAGTCTGACAATATAACTACATTTTTAAATTTATTGATGTGAAATAGAAGATCCCTGAGACTTTCACTTATTGCAACGATTTCTCCATCAAAACTTGCTGTTCCATATCCAAGAGATCTATAAAGTGAGAAGAGACAGCACGTAACACCTGCACCAGCACCTTGTTCTCTGGAGATCAAAGATCCGTCGGTCCAAAACTTCGTTGCACACTATTTTTCGGGTTTCTTTGTGGACTCTGATCCACATCCTCGGAACCCACATGGTACACACCTTTTTTTAACACCAACTGTTTCAATATTCTGCACACATTTGCTTCTCCTATTCCAAATTAGGGTATATATACTAGAAGTAAGTAGAATAACTATGTTCGGAGTTTGTGAAGACAGCACATTTATGTTATTTGCTGTCAAACTTGGAGATCAACATAAGCTATGCGCTCCTTGTATTGTATGCAAAAATTGTATGGAGCATTTGCGCCAATGAAAAGACATATACCAATGGATAATCTTTGTAAAGTTAATATCATACACATCAATCGAAATAATAGTGATAACAGATCGCATCCTGATCTACTTTCTGCTATGAGACGTGAGCCACACTCGGATCTGGTAGACGTTCAAGTTTTCCATAAGCTTCCACAGCTATCAGTAGATGAATCTTACATGTCTGTATGTGTGATACAGAACAAGGAAAAGAAAGTGCGAACAGCGACAGTGATTTTCAAACTTCACTTAGTGAATGCTTATGGCAAGTCCTCGGCATCAACCACTTAGATTTGATTATCCCCCTTTGATTTGGTTACCTAGTTGGGTTTTTCCGAGGTTTTCCCCAACCAAATGGCAAATGCCGGGTAATTTTTTGGCGAATCCTCGGACCTCACCTCATCTCACTACATCTCGCCAAAATATTGTAAAAAATTGCACAAAACTGTAAAAATTGTAGAAAATTACTAAATTGTAAAACTGTAAAAATTTGTAAAAATTGTATTTGTAATATTGTAAAATTTTGACTTGTTCCACATCTGAAACCTTCATTGCTCATGTAAGATCTATGGAATAAAATAAATGAATGAATGACTTGAAACAGTTGAGTGGTCATTGGGTGGTAAAAATTAACATGAGTATATAGTATATACTGGACTTTTTTTTAGTAAATACTCTTGTTAGTAAGAATAAAAACATTTGAGTACCTACTCATTTTTAAATACATACTCATAACATGGAAGCACAGTAGATTATACTCCAGTCTCCATTTTGTACAGAATATATACTCATGCTTGATAATAATAAAAAGAAGCTAGTATATTCTCATTTTTATAAGGTCGTTCTCATGTTATTCTGAGTATGCTTTGTTGCAGGCTTAATTCTGACTATTTCTTGACTTGAGTTGAGTTTCAATTTAAATAAAAAAATTTATTAACTATGTAATGCCTCATGGAAAAAAACAGAAAAAAAAAAGTGAACTTCAGAAGTCTTTAACGCTTCACAAAAGTGAATGTGAAATTGGTTAAACACGTATTTGTTATTCATAAAGACATAACCTATAAAAATATAAATGGCTATCAACTTATAAGGTTAGATTGTATTGTCAAATATAATTAGCAATCAATTACAGTTTATTTTGTAAAATTTGAATTGAAAATGCAATTTCTTGTAACTTTAAAATTATATATATAAAACTGCTCCATAATAGATACAATTAGCATACCTAGAATTATACAAATGGATTGTAATCTCCATCCAACATACAGTAATGACGATTTCCCAGTATTATTTTCTTGTTTCCTTTTTATTAACGTCTCTTGTCCACACCTCTGGAGTAACGGTCAGCGCGTCTGGCCGCGAAACCAGGTGGCCCGGGTTCATTTCCCGGTCGGGGCAAGTTACCTGGTTGAGGTTTTTTCCGGAGTTTTCCCTCAATCCAATACGAGGAATTGCTGGGTAACTTTCGGTGCTGGACCCCGGACGCATTTCACCGGCATTATCACTTTCATTTCATTCAGACGCTAAATAACCTAGATGTTGATACAGCGTCGTAAAATAACCCAATAAAATAAAAATAAAAAAAATTAATGTCTCTTTTCTGATTCACTATGTCTTTTTTTCTATTTTATTGGGTTATTTTACCACCGAAAGTTACCCAGCATTTGTTCCTAGTGGGTTGAGGAAAAACCCCGGAAAAAACCTCAACCAGGTAACTTGCCCCGACCGGGATTCGAACCCGGGCCACCTGGTTTCGCGGCCAGACGTGCTGGCCATTACTCAACAGATGTGGACACTATGTCTTTCATGCTTGTTTATATATATATATATATATATATATATATATATATATTTATCCATTATCAAAATTTACGAAAAGCAAAACAATAACCACTACAGCATAGCCAATAGCATGTGAAAGTCTTAAAAAAAAAAGCTGAGCATCACGGTGCAATGTGGTCAAAGAGGACAGGTAACACGAGTATATACTAACTTTTAATTGATCAAGAAGACTGCTGAGATGAGTACTTAAGTGTTACGTAGAATGTCTTTATTCTTACGAAAATGGGTATGTTCTAGTGGTTATGACTATAGTCACAGGAAGTGCTGTACTCATAAGTACAAATATTGAGAATATACTTAAGCTTTATTCTTACTACCCATTATGTTCACAATTGATGATACTTTATTAATCTACCAAAACACAACTCGAAAT
Organism: Periplaneta americana; assembly: GCF_040183065.1. Classification (NCBI taxonomy): domain Eukaryota; kingdom Metazoa; phylum Arthropoda; class Insecta; order Blattodea; family Blattidae; genus Periplaneta; species Periplaneta americana. Next base: position 164,149,567 of record NC_091132.1, read on the forward strand.
TTGTTACGGTATATAATATAAATTGTCTACATTCAAAAGTTCAATTTACTACAGAAGATGAAACAGATAATAAATTAAATAAATTACTACCGAATGTCACAGTAAAGATGAAAATTTTTAGCAGAATTTCCTAACGCAATTCGAACTTTAAATTATATTGTTAAAAATAAATTTCATATAAAAGCTGGGCTCAATGAAATAAAAGGCTGTAAAGTAAAAAATAAATCTTGCTGACAACCTAAACCAGTTTCTATGAAATAGATCTTGTAACTTGAAAAGAGATCTCAAAGGCGAGTAGAACTTCACACTGTCCTCTGTTTTCAATCATTTCTTGACCGAGCCCCTTCCTTTCTGTATCATTCAAAACTTTGTTCTATCTTTCATAACAAACTACTTAAGATACATTTCCTGCGTTACATTATATGAAAATCTCACAAGAAACACAACCTAAAAATGCAGTGAAATATAAGCAGAGACACGAAAAGCTCCCCCTTGCTGCTGTAAAAGTAATTCAACCTTTAAGTATACCAGTACAGATCCGCAAAACTTACCGCAACTTTTGTACCACAAAAAGCAGCCAACTAACAAAATGCAGCCGCAATGGAAATGTTGCGAATCAAAGCAATGACGTGATCGTACCCAAAAGGAAATCCTAGTTCTCGAAGAAGAGCGGAATAATAAAACAGAAAATATAATAGGAGTTGTAGTGTGTTACTTGTCATGGTAATGATAACTTTATTGAATATTATGTCATTTCAGTGCCAAGATATATCGAGGCGTCAATAGGAATAACTACACAAATATAGTAGATAAAAACAATGCCATACATTACAAAATCTATCTCGTACGTCGTCATTAAATTCAGTTCTGAAAAAACAGAACCAGCAAAAGCAACACACTTTTGATAGATATGTGTGGAAGAACACGAATTTAACGTTTTTGTAAGAAATTAGAAGAATCGGTTAGAATTTGTAATTTTTATTCGATTTTTAATGTCAGAAAATCTCGCGTAATCTAATTTTTCACAATTTTGTTTCTTTGCGTCCAACTTCGAAACGTTTCATAGACATTGATGTAGAAACAAGAATTTTAACACTTCCTTAAAGTATTAGAAGAATCCGTCTGAAATTACAGATTTTATTAGCTGCTGAATATTTCAATACACTCACCTCTCCACTTCATTCTCCTCTGAAGATACTTCCACTTTTTGTTCCCGCTGAAATCTGTCCACATCGAAGAAATCATTCTGGAAATAATGACAAGAGGTATAACTAGCATATAGGTCAATGGTTTCCTATGGCAGGTACCTCACTATTCAAACCTAGTGATTCCAATCTAACTTCTTAGTAAGGTTTTAATCTCTTTTACACAAAATCCAAAGACTTCCGATATATATTGACATACTTCTCCAACACATCTTTACTCAAATTCAGGTTATTTGCTTGTATGTATCGGATTCGAATCAAATTCCAATCTTGTAAATATGTGCATGTCATGTATAAATGACCTGCATGAAATGTCATCAGAATTTGCAAGAATATTTGACGTAAATAAAGAGTGAACAGGTTATATATTGAAACACTAATATATTTCACTGTTGAAAGTTTTATTAAATCAAAATGCACTCTAACACATAATCTTTTAGCATAAAACAGGAAAACTAAAAGTTCTGCCACCACAGTTGTGAACTAATTTCTAATAGAGATTTTTTTCTGCGGATTCAGAAGATTCATAACTCCAAATGAATTGAGGTATGGAACCTAGAATTTGTCGTCATTGCGGAAGCTGGTAAAACAATTAAAGAGACCGGTTTTATGGCAGACAGAGAAAATAATGGCATATAAAAGTCCGTAGGAAACAAGGTAAATGCGGATTTTATAACAATATAAAAAAATCTCAATATGAAACAAGCATGGTGAATCAAGTTGCCAACAGATGAGCTGCTCAACCCTTTTCCTCCCAGCGTAGCCTGTAATCTAAGTGTTCTTGGAAGGTCAGAAGATCTTTTAAAATAGTACAAATGTCAATCAGTAACTTGCAAGTTAAAGGTCTCTGGTATATTTTCCTGCCAATTTAAAAAAAAATCTGTAGTCATTAGAAGCATTCATTCAAAGCACAAAGCTAGGAAAAGTTATTTTTCATCAAATAAAATCTTTTGGGTATGAAAGGGTTAACAGTGTGGCATATATTCACAGATTTGTATATAACAGATAACACACACTTCTTATATTATTATTATTATTATTATTATTATTATTATTATTATTATTATTATTACTATAGTATTAGTCAGCTTCCGTGACAATCAAAATACAAGATAAACACTGGAAGTAGAACACACAGTGCATTCCTTGTGCTCCACTCACCTCTGGTTCACGTTTCACCACAGGGAATGATACTGGCACCGGATCTTCCTCAAATTTTATCTCAGATAAGAGATCAGAACTCTGGTCCACATATTCCTCTTTTATACCAGTCACATGCTGATCCAAGAAGTTCCGTTCCTGTAGTACAAACAGAAGTGTTAAATGAACAATTTATTACAAGGTGTTTGAAGAAGACTACTAACGTTACAAGCTGCTCTCTACATATCCTCGTAAGCAGCTTGACATTATGATGAATGGGGCCAGTATTCATGAGCCAATACAAATCTTTCATGCAAAAACATTTTTTAGACATGTTATGAACGTCTGTATTAATACGAAAAGCTAATCGAGCATATTTCTTTGCAAATTTCGGTCGGTCACTACTACTGTTATGCCCCAGGGCTTAACAATGCTCTGTAGCATGATTTCCTGTGGAGTGTAAAATTTGAACAGTCCGGGAACAGTGACAGCGGAATACATGGTCTTTAGCAAAAATGTAGTACAATTCCAGCTGGTAAAGTAAATAGATTCTTAGCCAGCGTTACAGAGTTTTGTCGCGCGTGTGGTAAATCACTGCCTACGATAAAAGTATTCTTATGCCACGGATCATTGCTGGACTAATAGCATTGGTTCAGTAGAACAAAGCATGCATTTTAATTGGTTAAATTATATCACACATCGTTCCAACTCTTTCCTTACGCGTAGTCTCATTAAAACGAATTATCACTGTACTGCACTGAATCGAATCAACTGTAGCAGATGTTTCAGACGACATCTTAAAGCACATATAATCAAAAGGGGTTTAAAGCCCTTCTCACCTGGTGGAGAGCGTGGGTGGTACCCCGGCTGGGAAACCGATAAGAGAACATAGAAAGTGTTGGTAAGAAGATTGGCAGACAGACAGTGATATAGTCAGATGGAGACACGGTCGGGCAGGGATCAAAGACCAAGTCGTAATGGCATCAGGGAAGCAACAGATATACCATTGTAAGTAACTTGTGTATATATTGTGTAAATATTTAATAAATCAAGTAGAGTTTTCATTTGCACTAACTGGATCTAGAACCTAAGTTCAGCAACCATGTAGTTTTCCTATAATATCCTGAGAGCTCCAGCTCTTCCAGTAAAATCGTTTCTTTTCCATTATTGAGTATAATGGTGGTGTCAGAAATCCTGATAAGTATGAGCAGGACACGAACGCAGTTGTCATCCATTTAGCAAGTCATCTGACCTAAGTGACTGTCGCACAACACTACATTTGTGCCCCTTTGCACTAAAAGGGACCTAAAGTCGTGAAAGGAAATTTTACAGGAGAACAAATTAACGAATTTGTAACGTAAAAACTGCATTTCTATGTTTTGACATCTTGCGCTACCTGTAGGCTTTTTTTTTTAAGTATCAAACTAGGACGTAGTTTTACACAGTGCTTCTTAAATACCTAAATCTTTCTTACAGTTGCTAAGAAAACAAGTGAAAACTTTAATTGCATTTTTCTCGAAAAGTACATAATGTAATATCAACATTCAATAAATAACATTAAAAACTACAGCACCTAGAGTCATGAATTTTTTTTTTAAATGCTCAGTATGGCATCCTCTTTCTGAAACCATAAAAACCAAAAGAATGAAAAATCCGACTTTAGGTTCCATTTCCTGCAACTAGTCACATATAATATATTATTCTGCATATATTGTAGCATATTTTGAAGATTATGTTGGATTAAACAAAAAATTTGAGTTGTTTTCCAAAAAAACAAAATAACGAATAAAAACAATGAGATTCTGGATTGTTCTGTTGTCACCACAACAATTTTTATACACTATCCTGGATGCCTAGAAATTACTTATGTATAAAGGAAAACCATTATTGCCCGCTCTGGTCTTTGAACTACCTGCTGCACAAAAAGACACATTCAGTGTGAATTAATGTGCAAGGGGCACCAGATGACCTACTCAACAGTGTGGCCTATTTTCACAGATTTGTTCGGGGCAGGATGAACTCAAATCGATTATAAATAAAATGTATTATTATTTTTATATAGACTTAATTCTTAACAAGATAGGACTTCAAAAAATCTATCGAAATCATTGAATATAACTTTGCATAAGTTTGAGCTTTTCGCTCAATGGCTCCACAGTTATTGCTAGGGCAATGTATTTGAGATAATTCCCTGCTAACTACCGGAAATATAGTGTTGTGAATAATTATTATTAATTCATTGTGTTAATTATGTAAGTTTTACTTTTTAACTTTGCTCTAGAATATGCCTTGTCTATGCAGATGACGTGAATATGTTAGGAGAAAATGCACAAACGTTTAGGGAAAACGCAGAAATTCTACTTGAAGCAAGTAAAGAGATAGGGTTGTAAGTAAATCCCGAAAAGACGAAGTATATGATTATGTCTCGTGATCAGAATATTGTACGAAATGGAACTATAAAAGTTGGAGATTTATCTTTCGAGGAGGTGGAAAAATTCAAATATCTTGGAGCAACAGTAACAAATATAAATGACACTCGGGAGGAAATTAAATGCAGAATAAATATGGGAAATGCCTGTTATTATTCGGTTGAGAAGCTTTTGTCATCTAGTCTGCTGTCAAAATATCTGAAAGTTAGAATTTATAAAACAGTTATATTCCCGGTTGTTCTGTATGGCTGTGAAACTTGGACTCTCACATTGAGAGAGGAACAGAGATTGAGGGTTATTGAGAATAAGGTGCTTAGGAAAATATTTGGAGCTAAAAGGGATGAAGTTACAGGAGAATGGAGAAAGTTACACAACGCAGAGCTGCACGCATTGTATCCTTCACCTGACATAATTAGGAACATTAAATCCAGACGAGATGGGCAGGGCATGTAGCACGTATGGGCGAATCCAGAAATGCATATAGTGTGTTAGTTGGGGGGCTGGAGGGAAAAAGACCTTTAGGATGGCCGAGACGTAGGTGGGAAGATAATATTAAAATGGATTTGAGGGAGGTGGGATATGATGGTAGAGACGGGATTAATCTTGCTCAGGATAGGGACCAATGGCGGGCTTATGTGAGGGCGGCAATGAACCTCCGGGTTCCTTAAAAGCCAGTAAGTAAGTGAGTAATTATGTAAGCATGTGCGGCTTTCAGCTGATTCCGTGCTACTTGACACCATCCTCTGAACCTTCTGTGTCTTGGCGTCATCTCAACATCGCTGCCTGTTGTGTGGGTGCGTTCGTGTGACGAAGAGTTAAGTCAAATAGTGTGTGTGTTCTGAAATTGATCTGTGTGTTGAGAATTTGATTATGGTGTGTTTTAGTGTGTCTGTATATTTCATATTGTTCTAGTGTGTTGAGTTTTTGGTTTTTGTGTTGTATGTGTAGGATTTCCATGTTTGTATTTATGTTATTGTATGTGTGGTTAGCATTAGTTACGTGTTCAGCATATGTAGATGTATTGTGTCCTCTGGTTATTGCTCTAATGTGTTCTTTGTATCGAGTTTGGAATGATATGCCTGTCTGTCCAATGTAGAACCTGTCGCAAATATTGCATCATTCTAAACTCGACAAACACCCTTAACTATTAGGTTACACGAACACTTACAAACCAGATGCTTGAAACTTATACAAAAGATGAACCCAATCGCAAATCTCCGACACGTCATATATTACGTCACGCATTACGTCATATCTTATGAACAAACGCATTCCTCTCCACCGTAAATAATAACCTCGACAGGAAACCCTTACATACCGAAAGCTTAACGTTATTATTCTGCAGTAAATCCAAACAACTTATCCCACTATTCTACTGTCGATGTATTCGCACATACGAATGCATTAATTAGCCACTAATGTTTGATTAAAAAAAACACACGCACGCACGCACACACACACAAACACACAAACACACACACACACACACACACCTAAACAGGGCTCTAACCTTAGAGAAATGTACAGATTCACTAGGAATCCGTCCTAGAAACTTAGCATTCTTTACGAAAGTATACGTGACCAACAGACAAGACAACACAAATCAACGTAATTACAGAAGACGATATATGCAAAGCAGGCTTAAATAATTTAGTGTTCTAAGTCTATTTTATCCGCTGATTACGAGATTATATACAATCTCGTAAACAACGAACTCACCACACCTGCAACACCTCATGGCTACAAATGACGTCATCACATTCAATCCCTACTCACACGCTCCACTATTAGGAACACAACAGTCAATTTCTGTATATAGCTATGTCACAATCTAGTATATACAGTCATGAAGCTCAATACTTAATAAATATGCATCCATAGATAGTTGCTAACCACGAGGATCGCTACTATCGCCTCATCACAGAACCTTTCCCTAGCAGATGAAAAAAGGTATTTTACTTTCGATATCATGTTCTTTTGAAAAAAAAATTAACACCTTCCTTCCACTATTGAAATATGAAATACATACGGTCTATATATTATTTTCATAAAGTATATATTATATTTTATAAATTCACCTTCCTGGATCTTTCGGAAGAAGGATAACTCTGACCTGTTTTTCTTACAATTTATAGTACTACAAACGTCTCCTTGTCCCATATTATTATTCAAATTATTGTATTTTAGTCAATTACAGTTATTACAACCGATAACGAACATTTCGTATGTTCGGGTTTCCTATTTCAGTGTATGCAGCTCAGTGAAATATTATATTATAACTTTATTAGGTATCATTGCTAAGTTTTATTTAGTGTATTGTGTCCATGAGTTCCGTTTACTTCTTGTTGCATAATATGTTGCAGAAATAATTACAAAACTGTGTTATTTTAATGTGAAGAGAATTTTATATGTTAACACAATCTGTTTGCACCAACATTCTAAGTTTAAAATGGAAGATATTTTCAAGTGTAATAAAAAGAATATAAGTTAAATATAGTAAACATAACCTATAATTCCCATATGACATAACATACATATGTAATGGCAGGGTATTGGAGACCACTAAAATTAGACAGCAAGGGGCAACTGGTACAGTAAACATAACCTACAATTTCAACATATCTAAATATCCGTGCAGTGCAACTGAAAATTACTTAATCATGCATGAATTAATATACAAGGATTTCGTAATATTTAATCGAAATAAAGGCAGGAATTACACATACGAACGTAATTTTCACATCAAAATTAATATTAAACCTTAACTCGCAAGAGGATTATGTCTGACGTGTCTCATAATCATTGTTTTAAATTTTATTAATGCAATTACACTACATTTTAAAGAAATATATTTTACTCTTTATGCATTGCAGCTAATTTACGTCGCCCTTCATGATCGGGTTAAACGAGTCACATGGTCTGCCTTAGGGCTTGTATTAGATCACGTTGGAAGTGCCAAAGTCTATTGTTCCTAGTACTCAAAGCGCTCCAAGCGACTATCAACTATCGCGACAAATGCAAAAAATCATCCTAATCTTCGTGACTGTATATGCTAGACTGTGGCTATAAAATGTAACGAACATATAGCAGCAAGCAATGTATTTACACAAGATGTCAGCGAAACAACGGAAGATTAATAAAATATACGTAAAGTAATCACCCAATAAGATACGAAATCATCTGATAGCTGAACCATATACGAATATCACATAAAACATACAACATAAATAATAATATTCGCAACACCGAAATGGTGTCCCACTACAACCTTCACATTCCTAATCGGGCAATGTAGAGTATCCACCGCCCACTGAACGAATATTCCACACTTTTATCACTGCCAATGCTACGCTATAAACCAATTTTCGGCAATCTAATGTAAAAGACTGCCTACAGATATTTTGAAAATTTCAGAGAATACACAAATTCAATCTTCTAACACGATTTTTCTGTTTTTATGAATTAAGTAATTTGCTGGGAGACAGCGTTAGATATAGATCACTCTTACACTAAACCTGGAGTAATTTAAGCTTTTTAATCACATATGATTCTACTTAGTGGTTTTTATATGCTCACCTGTATGTAATTTCTATTTTATACATACTTCATTGTTATTTTCCATCCAAAGATCATTAAGAACGCTTATTATTACTTCATATCTCCTATCTTTCTTCAAATAGTGTTTATATGCAAAGTTAATTTTCATTTGTTTTGTAAGTTTACAATGATGCACATTGGGTGCAACATATAGGAAATTATTTTCCTACACAATCCACGCTATATTCACGTTGTTTTGAAATGGTTAATCGAAGATGGTTTGCTTATTGTTTATTACACGCACATTAACTGTATGTAATTTCTATTCCATACGTTTTTTTTTTTCTATCCCAAGATCATTAAGAATGGTGAATAATATTCATGCTTGTTTCCTGCATTTCTTAAAATATGTGGCATGTTAGTTTTTATTTGTCGTTATTTACGTAAAAATGATGTGCCGAAAAATAATAATAATTTCGTACTCATTCCACATCCCTATATTCACATTTGTTTTCCAGTGATTTATTAAAGAATGTACCGGTATTTAAAAGACTAATAATTTAGAAACATGTTACATAAATCATCCTTGTGCCAAAAGAGAATGCTCCCTGGACCAAATATTATTAAAGAATGTACCGGTATTTAAAAGACTAATTTAGAAACATGTTACATAAATCATCCTTGTGCCAAAAGAGAATGTTCCCTGGACCAAATTGTCGTATTTGGAGTGGTCGTCAGTACTCGCTGAAACAGGTAATAATATAATATAATATAATTATGTTGTACGTAGCAAGATCGATTATTCAATTCATAGGATATTTTATGAGGTTGTCATGGCTGAAATATATACTGTCAATTGCTTTTATTTGTCAGAAGGCCTTGATTGACGGGTATGTAAGGACTGGCGCTCTTAGGGGTGAAGGTCGGGGTTTGGGATTCCCCACAAGCAACAAGTTATACTAAATATGTTTAGGATTAGTATAAAACTGGCATATGTCTCCTATAGTGGGCGGGACATAAGTAACATTCAGCCAAAATACTTTTATCAATATTACGAAATTATTAAATCGGTACAAAATACCATAATTCCAATTTGCCATTGTCTCTGAACGGATCGCATTCTCAAATATTTACGATATAATAACAGTATACGATAAGTAAAGCCAATGTGGTGAAGGATATCCTTTAGCAAATTCATATCTGTACTGTGCGACAAATACATTTATAGAAAAAACATCAAAAACTTCAGTTTACCTCTGATAAAGCCTTATTCTGTTCCTTATTGTATTTGGTGTCATGCAGTAGTAAGCCGAAAGTATCATCCTCAGGCTCCGTCTTGATCACATCCATCACAACTGAAAGAGGTTATGAAACTGACAATGATTACGGCAACTGAACAGCTGAGAAACATTTGCTACAAATTATAACGATCAAATTCGAATCCCACTTCCTCGTACACATTTTCACACAAGATCTGTTCTACAAAATTAATAATATAACTTTAAGACTTCGGCTGTAGTCCTACTACGAAACAGAAATCATTTAACCTCATCTCGACATTGCAACAATGTCCGACTTTTCTTGAATGAATAAACAACTAGGCCTATACACGGTATGTCATTTGAGGGGCTCACAACCAGAGTGGACCAAGTCCATCAGTGATCAGTTTGTGGATTAATACAATCTCGGATGAAGAAAACTTAGATTTATTCATTGCCATAACAAACAAAGTCCATAACTCATTTGTTACTCCACAGAGGGCAGCATTTCCTATGGAAGGTGAAGGTTGCTAAGCATGAGCCAGGAAGTTTAAGACTCAATATCTCAGAAGGTTGCTAAGCATGAGCCAGGAAGTTTAAGACTCAATATCTCAGAAGTATTCCTGATGGACTTGGTCCACTCTTGTTGTGAACCCCTCATTTATCTTGTGCACCTATTATCATTTTTTTCTTTGGATAGGTATTAGTGTTTTTGTTTTTGAGCATTATGTTAGAATGAGGGGCTAACATGAGTGTGGAGGTTTGGTGGATGTAACTACATTATGGTACAAGATACACGTGACGTCATCAATTTTTCAAACAGCACTACATACTTTAATCATGTTACATTGATTACACACATTAAGACGAGTTCAAAAATGAAGAGTCCACTGCAAGAATGATGAATGTCACTTTCTTGTCGAAAATGAACCAAGACTCTCAATGCATAGCTTAAGACACATAGAATATTAATAGAGAGTTATATGGTATTAACACCGATAGTCATTGTCCAGTAATGATCGGAAAATGACAGTTAAGCTTTGAGCGCTAAGCATTTAAAACTTTCAATTGCTTCTCCTGAAAGATGTATTCCAAATGACATCCATCATTCTTGCAGTGGACTCTTCAAATGTATTACAATGTCGCCTTCCTAATCAATAACAACAACGAAACGAAACAAAAACGTACTTCCAATGTGATAATGTTATGCTTTGAGAGTCACAGAAGATGTTCCAAACGGTGACCATTCACACTAACGCACATTCGAAGGCGTTACCCAAAAGACTGTATGACTGCCCGGCATGTTGCTGGCTGAATGAACACACAAGCCTGTCGAATGCGTTGCTGCATGTCGTCTGGTGTTGTCAGAAAGTTCTGGCACACACTGTCGTTTACAGTTCCCCACAGGAAAAAGTCGAGTGGCGACAGGTCGGGAGAACGTGCAGTTCACTGTGCGTGGATTGTGGCGTCGACAGTTGCTGTGGTTTGTTTACATGTTAAGACAGAAAACACACAACAGACGGCGTGTACGGAAATCAGTCGTCTTTCGTTTTATGTATATCAATGCACAAGATGAATGGGGCACCAAAACAAACGGCACATTCTAATGACTTTCGTTTTGCATTTTGTTGTTGTTATTGATTGGGAAGGCGACATTGTGATACATTTTTGAACTCGTCTTAATGTGTGTAATCAATGTAACACGATTAAAGTATGTAGTGCTATTTGAAAAATTGATGACGTCACGTGCATCTTGTACCATATTGTAGTTGCATGCACCAAATCTCTACACTCATGTTAGCCCCTCGTTCTAATATAACTCAAAAACAAAAATTCCAATACCTATCCAAACAAAAAAAGTTATAATAGGTGCACAAGATAAATGAGACATTCTGTATATAAGTTTTGCTAAGGTATATCTATCACGTAATCAGTTGTTTGAACGTTGAATGGTAAAGATTGGTAATTATATTTTGGTACTATATAATATAACTAGATACCATCAATGTTAGAAAAACGTAGGCAGGCCTAATAAAAACAATAACTGCTATATTTATAGAACCTCTCATGGGGACAGCAGCGCAAGCGATTGTTATATAAAAATGCGCATTTAATCTTATTAGCATAAATATAGATAACAGTATAACTCACACTGTAGGCGTACTTTCTCAGTCATCAAGAATAGTGACATTTATCCATTTCTATTTTATTTAGCTCCAGGAGAAAATTGTGATTTCAAAGTAACCGCTAGTATAGTTCTACCATTGTTCAGTTCTAGCGACATGTTACTTCAATGTGGAGAAAACATTTTGAGCAGTAAACAGTATATGGAATACTTGAATTTTACCAGTTTATGCTATTTTGAAGACAACCACCACAAATGGACTGAGATACAGAATACTGAATGTCATTGCCCACTAGGTTACCCATTATCGTACGTTTGCTTACAGCATATACACTTATATCTGTATTATATTTTAAATGTAAAAAATTTCAACCTACCTCTTCACCAATGCAATACTTCAACTACCAGGCTAATTGGTATTAACCAAAAGTTTGCTAAGACAACGGCCAAGGGCGACGATCAAGAGGGCCGTGAAGGAAGGCTTCGCCGCTGGAGTAAATCTGAATCAATCAAGAATCGTTGATGCCCAGTGTTCCCATGTTAGCGGTTTTGTAGCTGAATCTGGTGTTTTCAGGGCTATTGTCAGCTACGGAATTTTACCGTCAGCGGCTAGTTATTTCGGTGGCGTGTTTTGACGACTCCAACAGAGGGAAATGATACTTTTAATTATTTGTGTAAAGATGTTTCAATAATAATAATAATAATAATAATAATAATAATAATAATAATAATACTATAGCTCGCGCAAGAAACGATTACCGAAAACTAATGGTGGCGTTGCTGCCTGTTTTGACGTGTGTATGTAGGTACGCCGAGGGGGGAGAGGTACGAGCCGATAGAGGTACTGTCTCTTCCAAGAACATGAACAAAGAGGACATCGCTGAGAAAATAAAGAACGTAGGAAGAGAAAAATTCGAAGCTAATTAAACGCGCAACATATGTTTACGAATGAAATAATACCGTGCGATACAAGTCACATGCAATGGAACAAACTAAAGTCGTAATGTAACTATCACAATGCAAGACTGATTCCATCGATATCATTTCTCTTCCGACTGTACTCTTGAATATCACTGAAGTTATCTCGTGACCTTTGCTCTCGCCCGCTCTTCCTTATCGCAGTGTTTGATTCGCATTCCTTCCGTCGGTAATCCGTACTTGCGAGACCTATAATAATAATAATAATAATAATAATAATAATAATAATAATAATAATAATAATAATAATAATAATAATAATTTAAGAACTATATCTTATCACGAAAAAAAATATTTTCATAATAAACACGACATTAGTATGATTTCTTTCTTCTATTTAGGTAGAATGGCTACATACAAGTCGGGTAATGAACGAGAATCAAGAATCATCTCATCTCTCCTGTACAAGGATGAAGACGATTTTGCATAATTTAATCTGTATTTATATAAAATTCTAAAGTACCTAAAACTGTATATTTATACTTCAAATTTGGAAGTGATGTTTATTTTTTTTCTCTTTGTTGGTTACTCTATAGCATCTATTAATGCTTCGTGGTTGTGCTGGCAGATGGAGTTACTCGTCAACAATGTGACGCTGAAACGTGTGTTCAGATTACTGCCCAGCGACAGTCTTGATATATTTTATGTTTTTGATAATTGGCTAAAACCCATATCTGCCTAGTGTTGCGTTTTCGCAACAGTCTGCATTAAGTATTTTTCTGCAAAAATGCAAAGGAATGAATTACAAAATTAACTTTTATTTCATTGCTGTGTATACTAGAAGAATCAAAGTAGCCTGCAACACAAGAATTAACTTCCATTTCAGTTTCATGTGGCAGTGCGAAAATTATGAAAATATTCAACAAGAAAAAGTTATGGGCATAAATGGGAACCGGCACACAATCACACTCACATTCATAAAAATTTCCAGACTCTAGACACCCAGGGGAATCCTCGGAATCGAACCTGGGACCTCGAGATCTGCAAGCCAGCATGCTGACCAACAGACCACAGACGTAGTCAGGAAGTGATGCGTTAAGAAAAACCTGGAGTTTTGTAATTACAGTTTAACGGGTATTCGGTAATACAAAACCCTATATGTAACAGATAACTCATCGCTATGTTAAAATCGGCAACACTTTGAAAAGAACAACCGCCCGGATCGCCACCCGTTCGCCGTAAACGAACACGAGATGGCAGTACAGTCGCTAATGTAATTCAAATGGGAATTATGACGTGACTCCTTATGTAACAACTAGATGGCAGCATAGTAAACCTGACAAAAGTTGTTAACCTCAAAAGCCTATAAGACCGACCTATCTGGGTGTATATTGTTATCTAGTCCAAAACCCATCATTCATGAGGCAACTAGGACAGAAGATAATAGAGTAGTGTGGCCAGTTCCTTTTGTCCTCTATTCCATATATTGTCGATTAGTTAGGTACATGTTACAATAATCGGACTTCGGTTGTATTACAAATTTGTTCTTCCTCTGACACATATCAAGTGATGTATTGCCTGATAACAGAGGTACATATGAGCCAGGACCTCAATCAGAGGATTATGGTGTCGTGGTTGAGATAAACGTTACGATTGAGAATTATTTATGTCGCACTTCAGGTACTAAATTTTTCCTTAGGCCACTTCCTAATTTACGTCTAGTTAGTCTTTCGTGCTCATGCAATTCGAAATAAAGGGAAATGGTTCATTTCGGAACACTTAGAGTCCCTTCACTTAAGGTCACTTTTAGAAGCGCTGCCGTTTGTGAATAATGGATATAAACGGGGTCCTTCAGACCAACGAGCACAGAATACAATAGAGTAGACACTAGCATCTTAATACCATTGGACGGAGTGAAGCCGGTTTGATGGACCTGACGCCATCTTGTTGCTACCAAAACATTGCAAAATAGCTATTACGTTATAGAAGATCTTATGATAATAAGAATTCCATATGTCCCTAATTTCTTGCAGGACTCACACTTTCTTGTTTGTTTCGTAATACAGAATCGCTATGCACGTATTTTTAGCAAAAATTACGAAACTGTCATCGATAAATCACATATATACAAGTTATTTAAATTGGCAGCTCTTCAAATTGCAGTATGGTATTTAATAGATAATCTGGAAGGTTAAACAAACAATAATGATAAAAAAGGAAAATAACAGTTTGACCTTATTTTGCTACTAGTCCAATAAAAATGTTACCCTATAATAATTACTTTTATAGGTTGATCCATTTGCTTCGATTTAATAATGAAACTTGCTTCTTAACGCAAATTATCATTCTCTTCCTTTTGCCAGTATTTCGTATAGATGTCCCGATTTTGTTTAGAGAAAAAATGGAATGCTCTTAACCATATAATATTTGATAGGCTCTTCGTTTATAGTATATAATTAGATTATAACGGCGAACAAAAGTGAAGTTTTATTACCAAGTGGGTCAAGTCAGTTCACGACCGAGTTAATGAAGCTACTAAGTCTGTAAAGCATAAGTCTGATTTCGTGATTATAAAAATTAATTACAATAATATTAATACACTATTTCTTTTTCTTCATAAAACGAATACGTGCATTCGGTTTAAGAGAAACCTCGATACACCAGTTTTCTATAGCACTCGACACAAACTTCCAACATGGGTTGTTAGGTTAGCTTCACTCGTAAATGCTAAGTCTGCAAAGCATGTGTGATTTCGTGATTATAAAAATTAATTACAATAATATCAATACACTAATCCTTTCTCTTAATCAAACAAATACGTGAACAATACGAATCTAACCGACTAATTTAGGCTAAATCATTCATTACCGTATCTAGCCTACCGGTAATAAGTACATTTCACACATGCATATTTACCCGTGAAAAGTTATTCCAGGAATTTTTTTTGGAAACCTGTTTGTGCAGCCATACGCAGAACATGTAGGCATATTGAAATTAGTTAATTTATTAATTAAAACAACGATGCAACATCACAATCAACTGCCCATGTGCTAACCGGGAGCGCAATGTTTTGGTAGCATCATAATGGCGACTGTCCACAAAAGCGGCTTCACCTCCAAGCTGTTTATATCTACTCTATGCATTCTGTGCTCGTTGCTTCAGACCATCGCCGTCTGCTAGCGATGTTCAGACTCAGCCACAGCCACAGAGTAGTGGCGCTGCAAACGATCTGAGTGGCTGGCTTCGCCGCTTGTGGCGGCCAATAAAAGTGGCGTTTACCATCGAGATACTACATGGAATTAAACTGTAGGTTTGAGACGGGGTCCACAACCAGACCCAGTGTTGCCATATTTAGCGATAAGTCGTTAATCTAGGGAATTTGGAATCAGTCTCGACGACAAATTTTGTAAAATACGATTAGCGACTTTTCTGCTGATTTTTATATTCTTCCACTTTTTCCTTTCTTTTAAGTTAAAACATTCAACTGAAGTCATGCACTTCTTAGTTTTAGAAGAGCTGTGGGTACATGACTAAATAGTCTAATGATTCATACGTGAAAGCCCTGAGCTCATATATTCGTGATCAGTGATCAGGGGTGAAAGATGCTGATTCAATAATTATTATTATAATTCTCACGGGTTAGGTGTCTCTCTCAATGCTATTTCTCCAACACCCGTAAACAGTGGCAACTTTGATTGGCACATGACGAGTCACGAGCTCCAGCTAATTCTTGGTTATTCCCCGCAACGCGGATATTTTCCACTCCGAACCGGCCCGAGGCAATTGAGTTTTGGAATTTTGTGCCGACAGTTCGTGTGAAGTAAATGAGACTAGTATTTGCTGATTTGAATATATTTCAATATATAAGATTTAAAAAGTGTTAGCTTTCACAAAAAAAAAAAAAAAATTGTGGTCAAATGCTTGGGTGAAAATTTCTACACTTACAATTTGCCAGAAAGTGTAGAGCAGAGGTCTCCAAAAAGCGTATCGTCATTCGTGCTCTCGATGCTGCCCGCCGAAACCAGTGTGCTGTAAGACTAGAGAAGGGGAAGTGACTCGTACCTCAACAGATGGGAGCGGTCAGTGGGGGATCGCGGCAACGGTCTGCTTATGTTTACAAATAATAACATCAAAAGAATAAGAAATATCATAGTTTGTATATATGTCAAAAGACATACTATGAAGCTGGAACCCCTTCTGTTACTATTGACACAAGTCATTGCAAATTCAACCTATTCTGTTCTATGGTGCCTTTCAGTGCCTGGAAAAGATCTTCTCGAGTTGTATTTTGTAATTACATCTAGAAGAAATTCAGACACAGTAAAATGTTCATTAACTCCTCGGATGAAAATGGCTAGGTGAGCTTTGTCATTTCTATATGTGCTTTCGTCCAATGCAAGTGAGTAAGCTACAAACTGGCTAATTGTGGTTTCAACTTCAGATTCTATTTATTTATTTATTTAGTACTTTACACTTGAGCTACATTAGGCATTGCAGCCCGAAAGAGCACAAGCTCGTGCTCGGGCGCAGTTCAGATCAGTTATACAAAATATATCACAAAATTAAGAGAGTTCACTGAGCACAATAACATTAATAAATGGTAAAATAATACAGCATGTAATAATAGGGTCTAACATTACATTACATTTACAATCTTGAAATTCCTTCTCTGAAGTGTAATTGGAAACAATTTAATTTTCTTAAACTTTGACTTTGTTCTGGACACAGTATTTTAGTAGCGTTCTGTATGCACGATTTTACAAATGATGCTTCTGTAAAGGGCTTCATTGATTTTCCAATATTCCACGCTAGAACATAGCTAGCAAGAAACGGTTTTTGTTTAAGACTGAGAACACGTGTATGATTTGTGTTTGTATTTTCTTGTTTTATATTTATCAAAATATATGTAGGCCTAAGCTTTTCACCTAAAATTAAACAAAAAAATTTATGTTTGTTATGCGGAACTGAGTGTAAACGTATTGTAATATACTGATTATTATGTAGACTATAACCAACAGTTATACAGATAGCCTCAAAATAAATTATTTTCACATGTCCAGCATACCTGTACTTGTATGATATTCTTTGTGAAGAGTCGAGTATTGTCGTCGCATGTTGAATTTTAACACACGCTTAAGAATTTTCGAACAAATTAAGCATTTCACAATCTCCCAACTAACACGAAAAATTTCCTATTCATCCTTGAATGTACAACGTCCATGATTAGAAGACATTGTGAAACGGTCGAACACTCCGACCAACACAGTGATAATGGCAGTCCGCCACTGCTCTTCGTTTGCGCATAAACATTGAGTACAGTACAGATGGGGATGGGTGAGGCGGAGCGGGCTCATTACGTACTGGCTAAGGTTCCTTTCAGGGGCTTACTCGCGAGTACGGTTTTGGAGACGTCTGGTGTAGAGTCAATGATTGGATCAAGTGCAGTGTATTCATAATCAGCTATTCCCACACCTTCCACCTCAACATCACAGCCGTCAACAATACAACCAGACTCCGCAGAAGGTGACGACGAGGAAATTATATTTTTCTTCGCATATGTGTGTTTGTTTTATTTCTATTTAGTGATATGATGGTAGAGACTGGATTAATCTTGCTCAGGATAGGGACCAATGGTGGGCTTATGTGAGGGCGGCAATGACCTCCGGGTTCCTTAAAAGCCAGTAAGTAAGTAAGTAAGTAAGTAAGTAAGTAAGTAAGTTATGTATTACTAATTTTAGCGACGCTTCTGGGGATTTTTTTTAACAAACTTTGGAGAGATTTAGCTACTTTTTGTTGAAAAGTTAGCGAGATTGTAGAGCGATATGTTGGCAACAGCAGCTAGGCCATTATTTTAGTGGCGCTGCTAACGGACATCTGATGGGCCATCAATTCCTTACACTGCCAAAGCAATATAGAGTATATTGTGCCACAGTGTTTTTTTTTTTTTTTTTTTTTTTTCGAATTTCATTGGTAATTTCTGCTAGAAACTCTTGAAATTTCTTGAACATCTGATAACACGAAAAAAATATATATAGCCCTGATGTAAATCATGAAACATTAAGTGAAGTAGTCCTCGATTCTGTCTTTCCTATATCAGAGGATGGATCCAGATTCTTCTCCTACTTTAACGTATATTTCTTTACCGTGTGAGCAAAGTTGCCATTTAACGCCCTCTTTCTAACGAGGCATTAGTGACGCTGCTAAGAAGCCTCGCCTGAATGGACTTTTTAACACCAACTGTTCATAAAAATACACATACAGTTCAAAAATATACGTCGATAGTCTTGGAAGTTAAATTTTCTACTCCAGCTACTGTTACTTACCTTTTGACAGGAAAAGCGCTACCACTGGGGGCAAGGAGTTTAAAATTTCTTCATATTATATTGTAACATTGCATTTTTATTGGTACAGTTTACAAAGTTAATATTGTTACTTTCTTTGCTTCCTTTTTTAGAAAATAAAGAGGATAGTAACTAATTATATTCATACTCAACTTATGAGGTGTTTAATATATAGGCTATCTGCCTGTAATTCATTCATTCATTGAAAGCTGATGTACTTGGTTCAACATCGGGTTTATTTTTCTTTACAGAATGGATATTATTTATCACTTCTGTTACCCTTCTTTTGTTGCCTCTAATTAATGTTTCAAAAGTTTTGTTTATGTTTTAGGAAATTATCAAATACTGAGGTACCACATTAGGAAGCAAATGTTTTATTGATGTGCTAATGTTAAACTCAGCTTCTTCGAAATGTCTGCTTCAGACACGTGACACTTCTATCTTAAAATTAATTATATAGTGGCATTTCCGGTAAGCCTATTGTAATACTTGATTAACTGAATCTTCAACTAAATGTCTTATCTAACTTTTAGAAAAAAATATATACTACAATAATTTATTGTTTTCTATATCATATGCGAACGTTTTCGAAAAACTGGCATCTTCAGGCCTAAACTGCAATATCTAAATGTTCGTACATACTTAATATTTGGTAACAATAATGTTTATACATCTTGATTACACAACTTTTAACACTGTATCACTTCGGAATATGTATGATAAGTACTTTCTCGTGTTAAATTTTAACGTACCTTGTTAACATGTTTCGACCTATTTTCGGTCATCTTCGGAATTGGTCGTTGTTGGCCTTGGCGCCTCTTGTTTCCTGTGTGGGTGCGTTCGTAGTGTAGAGTCAAAGAGTATATGTGTTTTGAAATTGAGTTGTGTGTTAAGAATATCGTTGGGGTGTGTTTTCGTGTGTCTGTGTATTTCATATTGTTCTAGTGTGTTGAGTTTCTGGCTTTTTGGTTGGATGTGCAGTATTTCCATGTCTTTCCTCAGCCATAATAAAATTACAAAACACCTCCACATATGCAGAACACATCACAAATGCCAACCACACCTACAGACACATCAACACAGACATGGAAATACCGCACATCCAATCAAAGAGCCAGAAACTCAATATGAACACTAGAACAATATGAAATAGATACACGAAAACACACCCCAACGATATTCTCAACACACAACTCAATTTCAAAACATATATACTCTTTGACTCTACACTACGAACGCACCCACACCGAAAACAAGAGGCGCCAAGACCAACAACGACCAGTTCCGAAGATGACCGAAAATAGGTCGAAACATGTTAACAAGGTACGTTAAAATTTAACACGAGAAAGTACTTATCATACATATTCCGAAATAATGTTTAGCAAATACAAATGAATAATTAAAAATCAAATCAAAGAATAATTTAAAAAAGAAGGTGCGCCAGAGGAATCGGACGATTTTCAATGGAAATAACTCAATAGTTATGTCTATTAGAACAAATCTATTACTGCCAAAAAAAAACTATGTATGCCACTTTTTTGACATAGGTACATTTAGATTGAATTGAAAATTATGTCCTTCGAATGGTGTCCGTCTCTCTCTATGCACTCTTCAAGTCTTTCCCTGAAGTTGCGTGTCGCTCTTTCTAACCTTTCGCCATCAATGTTGGCGATTTTCTTGGCAATGACAATCTTCAGGTCATCAGTTATTTGGGGCCTGTTTACGTACACTTTGGACTTCAGGTAACCCCACAGAAAGTAGTCAGGAGAGCGGAGAGGCCAGGGAATGTCGCCACGCCGAAAAATGATGTGCCCTCCTTAGCATTTCGACGTAGCTTTCACTATTCACTGTCACAGTGTTCCCATTCTCCTCAAAATATAGTACAATATGCAACGAGCCTATAATGATAGTAATTAAGACGCGGCGATGTTTATGAAACGAGCGCAGGCGAGTTTCATAATTTTCATACGAGCGTCTTAATTACCATTATAGGCAAGTTTCATACGACTTTTTATGCTCGACCATATTTCTAACTTGAAATTATTCATAAGTATTCATGTTATTCTAATCTGACTGGGGAGCGAACTGACCTTGTGTAAACTCGTAAATTGTGAGATGTGCGCAGACGCGAAAGTATTGATTTTTTCCGTGCAACGAATGTCGACAACTTTGGTATAATCTAGAGACTAAGATAAACGTTAAACTTGATATAACCTTGAAATTGAATTCGACATTGAAAAACGAGATGACAAATTGAATTTATTTGAATATTTTTTACAATTAACGCTAATTAACATAACCTTCTGCGACAGTATTGGATTTCCAGCCTGCGTGACGTTTTGCTACTTGTCTTTCGATTGCATATCCGAGAATATTCGAAAACCTGAACTTTAATGAATAGGTATACTTTAATGACATGCATTAAAGGACTGCTACCAGGTGTATAATTACTACATTTCGGCATGGTAATTACCAGGATAAAAAAAATACGGGCCTATGACGCAGTATCTAGACACAGCACACCAAACTGTAACCTTTGCACAGTGAAGCGGACGCTCGTGTAGTTCGTTAGGATTTTCGGGGGCCCAGTATAGAAAGTTCTGCTTATTAACATAATCATTTGTGCCGGCCAACATTAAATTGGAGACGAAAGACACGCTGGGTTTTCACAACTGAATCATCATTCTTGTAAAATGTCTCGATAACGAAAGCACGATGCTCCGAGCTCCGTACTTCCATGATTACACAAAATGGCATCAAAAATGCTAACAAATGACGGTCGATCGATATCCATAACCCATCATGTTGCTCAGTAAACGGCCTTCTAAAACCGTCTGATTCCTTTGCCGCACCTTGTAGTACATATTAAAACAGTAAAGTACTTAGTTATAGGCTAAAATCATAAAAATTCTACAATTGTACATAATGTGAACTGAGTTATACAAAATAACCTGTCTCACCAATATACAGTGACAGTTTTGTTTAGCCATGCGGTTTTCATTTTGCCGTCACCCACTGCTAGCAGCTTGTCTGCGGCCAAGCGGCCACCCAGTCTGTCAGCACTGAAAACATTTAGTATAGGAATTTGTACTTACCCAGCTCAAAGTAGGTTTTGAAAATATCCCTCACAAACTGTTACACACTGTTGACATCTTCTTATGAAATTAATAATTACTTTAAGCAGTTTTGCTTCAGTAATTGACAAGATTTCAGCTCTTATATAGTCTTTAAGCACATTTATTGTATGCGAGTTTTTCGGATAAACCTTATTTTTAAGTGCCCCCCATAGATAGAAAAGTGACCTGGTTGGCGAGTTGGTATAGCGCTGGCCTTCTATGCCCAAGGTTGCGGGTTCGAGCCCGGGCCAGGTCGATGGCATTGAAGTGTGCTTAAATGCGACAGGCTCATGTCAGTATATATACTGGCATGTAAAATAAGTCCTGCAGGACAAAATTCCGGCACATCCGGCGACGCTGATATATCCTCTCCAGTTGCGAGCGTCGTTAAATAAAACATAACATTAACATTAGATACAAAAGGCATGGTGTTAAATTTGAACTTCGTGGGGCCCACAAATTTTTACTGAAAATTCTCCTTGCGAAAATTCGACGCAATTCTCCCTTGGATTCTTCGGAGGTATGAGCAGTGGCAGAGTATTGTTGAAAATATACTGAGGAACTTTCTCCGTAAGTCAGTCCATCTAAAAATGGGGTCCACACCTGTAGAGTATCGGCCAGCGCGTCTGGCCGCAAAACCAGGTGGCACGGGTTCGAATCCCGGTCGGGGCAAGTTACCTAGTTGAGGTTTTTTCCGGGGTTTTTCCTCAGCCAAATACGAGCAAATGCTGGATACCTTTCGTTGCTGGACCCCGGACTCATTTCACCGGCATTATCACCTTAATTTCATTCAGATGCTAAATAACCTAGATGTTGATACAGCGTCGTAAAATAACCCAATAAAATAAAAAAAAATAATCTAAAAATGGGTCAAGAATCTCATTTACACAACGCTCGCTGGTAATTGTGCCCTGAGTGAAAATAGGTCCAATAATTTCAATCAGTGAAGAAGAACTTCTTAAAATAATTAACAATTTCACAGTGTCAACAGTGTGTAGCAGTTGTCGTGGAACATTTTCAGCATCTACTTTGAGCTGGGTAAGTACAAATTCCTATACTAAATGTGTCAGTGCCGGTAAACTGGGTGGCAGCATGGCCGCAGATAAGCTCTTAGCAGCAGGCGTGGCAAATGAAAAGCCCGTGGCGTAACATAACAGTGCTACTGAATTATAACAAGTTTGTTTAATTTTAATAGATGATTTGTAATGCATAAACCTTAAATTATGTAATTGATATTTGTTTGCATATTTTATTACAACATTCAATTATATAGCTTGATTTTATATACTTAAGTATGTGACTTAGGCTACTACAGTTCATAGTGTGTTTTTACTTATTACTCTAATGGCCAGTTTTTCCAAGTAATGTTTAATTTGGCTTAACAAATGCTAAATTAACAGCTGGTTTATTTTTAACGTTTTGTTAAGATATTTTCCATTTTTCCAACATAATTTTGTTTAAAATAACCAACACTTAACTTTAACTGTCGTTAATACTATTCTAACTACTCAACAGCAGTTGGTAATGATTTTGCATATATAAGACAACTTCTTATTGGCTGATATTATTATTTAAATTCTGTACTATGGAGTAAGTCATGAAACATGTGTAAAATCGTAACCTATTATAGTAGCCATGATTCATACAGTACAGAGAATTGATAAATGAAAGTTGCATTGACTGCTATTGAATAATAATTATTGTTATGTATGGTTACATTTTATAATGCTAAATATGAATTTGTGTTTAGAAAAATCTCAGCATTATGACCACCAGGTGACACTAATTACACAAATGTGTGTGTAGTCAACTGTGCAGAAAACCCCGAGGAGAATTGCGTATCATATAAAATTCTCTAATTTAGGTTCATGTATAAATTATATGTAATTTCGTCCTAAAGAAGCAATTGCTGCTGAAACATTTTATTATTTACTCACTGCGTATTTTGAAGCACTATTGACATCGGCTATAGTTGAAGAGCTAGTAACATAGAATCTAGAGTTAATAGTAGCTAGTGAATTGAAACAAGTGGCCTATTTCAACTAGGTAACATACGACTGAGTTTTATTTTAAGACATGAAAGTGATTATTATAACTACATACCGGTACCTAAGAAATATTAGTAAATTAATACATAATGTGCATTCAAACATAACAAAACTTAATTGGTATATTAACTTTCATTTATTAGAATTATATTATAGCTAGCGATAAGATATGTTTGCACTGGCTTTAAAACAGAAGCGAAAGAGCTGGATTCTTGGAATTTATAATCGTTTTCTTTCCGATGGAAATTTAATTTTCCAGCAGGATAATCACCCCGCGCACACCACCATAAACGTTCAAAGACGGTTCACGGAAAAGCATGAAAAAGAGGACTGACAAATATCGAGACATCCCACCTCAAAATCCAGATCAGTTTTGGGATCAAGTTCTGGTTACCTGGGAAGATTTCACTAAGGACCAGAACTATTTCCGCGATCTGGTGGACTCAATGCCCTGAAAATGCCAGGCAGTGATAGACGCCGATGGCATGTGGACAATGTATTAGATCCACATGTGTATTTCTTTTATTTTTCTTTAATTTGTTTGTTTATCTTTGTTTTATTTCGGGAAGAAAATTGATCTCCCAAGAGCTTTTTAAATTCTCCTAGTGGAGCCAGAGTTGCGAAATAATAAGTTCTGCTACACAAAATTATAAAAATGAAGAAAGGTAACATGTATAAAAATTAGTTACGTTAAAAAAAAAGTTATCGCCGAGAACCGAACATGGGCCCCTGGGATGGCAAGCCAACACGCTACTGACTACTCCATCTGGGTACCATGACGTAACCAGCGCGACGAGGTACATATAGCCGCTAGGCTTGAAGACTACGGACACAGCTCACATACAAACGTAATCGTGTAAATATTTCAATGTTCAGTACTAGTTAATGTTTCATTTGGACTGATTTACTGAAGCTTGGTGAAACCGTCCCTTACTCTAAACATTCCTCAAAGAGAAACATAACATGTTACTTTCACAACTTTTGTCTGAACAGCTGTGGTGTTATCCGCCATGATTAACTGTTTGTTAAATGAGTTAACGGCCTGAAATCCTACATTTAAAGTTAAGAAACAGTTAAGAATCTGTTAAGCCAAACTGGTGTTGAACAAATGGAAAAACTGTATTTAACAAACTGTTGAAGGTTAAACAGTCGTTAAGTCTTCTAATAATACTTGGACAAACCGGCCATAATTGTTATAATGTGACATAGTTCCATTTTTAATTTAGTATGTTAATTTGTCATATGTCACATTTTTGTTGTTCAATCATTATTAGACGGCGGAAAAAAAGTCATTCGGATGTGAAGGTAACTACAATGCGGCGAGTAGTTTGTCTCGTCACAGGGTTGTTGTTTATGTGAGGCGCGCAGATAAGAACTGTTTTCGAATCGATGATTCAGGAGGTGTCTGATATTTTGTGTACTTTTCTATAAACCATTTAAAGTGAGCATTGTCCAACGTTTTGAATGGAATATTGCAACTTATCATTCGATACAAATCCTGGCAAAAAGTCATATTTCATATTTGAGGCGGAATTTGAACTTGAACTTTTATTTTCTTCTAACGTAGAGCAACTTTTTCATGTGTTTCTGTGTATTACACTGATATTCTATCAATTGTTTTGTTATCTTTTTAATGCACACATACTACGCGACCAACGCAGGAACCGTTTTGTTTGGTGGCACTGCAATTCGCTTCACAACACAGGCCACGCTGTAAAGTCCGCATCAGATGCAAAATGAAGCACATGCTGAACTGCGCTCTTGCCAATGTGTCAATTCTACACTGTACCCTAGGTCGATTCTGACAAACTAGAGTTAGCAACTCACATTTCCGAATGTCTGCATCAAAATTAATATTATTCCTTGAAAGCCAATAGTCTATATCACGTTTGAAAGAATTTGTTGACGGCCCTTTATTTTCCTGTTTATTGTGGTATGGAGCATTGTCCAAGACAACAATACAGCCCTGTGAAACCCTGGTAGAACTTCATTCGTCATCCATTGCGTGAAATTTTCTGAGTTCATTTCATTATGATAATCCCCGGATTTTGATTTTGCGTCGTACATATGAGTGAAGGAGTTTAAATATTTGGGGTCGGTTTTGCATGAGACTGGAAATTGTAAAGCGGATATAGATTATACGATAATGCAGGGTAGAGGAGCAATAAACATGTTGAATGGAGTGCTATGGTGCAGGACAATAACAATGCAAACAAAAAAGAGAATTCTTGAGGCTATAGTGGAAAGTATATTGACATATGGGGCTGAAGGTTGGAGTCTATCGGAAGGCCAAAAAAGTAAGATACAGGCGGTTGAAATGGACGGCATAAGGAGAGGTGCTAGAATATCCAGGCTGGAAAAGAGAAGAAACGAGGATGTTAGAAGGATAATGAACATGGAAGAATCGGTGATTGCAAGAATTGAGAGTAGACAACTTCAGTGGTATGGTCATGTAAGGAGGATGGATGAGGGGAGATGGCCAAACGTGCTACTTCAGTGGTCTCCAGCTGGTAGAAAGAAACGAGGAAGGCCTAGAAATTCATGGAGGGCTGGAATATTGAGAATGATGAATGATAAGGGACTAAATGAGCAGGATTGGAATGACAGACGCAGATGGAAAATGGGAATAAAGGGTAACCACTGAAAAGTGGAGAGGCCCTCAAAAGTAAGTAAGTCGTACATAAGAAAAGCACCCGATATAAATCACTACCACCAGCATGCGCTACTATAAGTCGTTGACCTACACTGCTATTTGTATAAACTCCTGACACATTTACGCCTTGCCAAAATTTGTGGACATTGTAATGGGTATGGAACCATGTTTCGTCCACGTAAATAACGGGCATTTGTTCAGCTCTCCCATATAACCCAAATAATTAAGCTGAGCGCTTAGCTACTATATCAGAGCGTTCTATTAGATATTTCCTTTTAACTTTATATGTTTGAATGCAAATCCAATGGATAGCAAGAGTTTTCGTAAAGTTTCCTTGCACCCTTTAAAATCTACCTCTATTTTACAAAATTTACGCAGCTTGCCTAATGTTGGAAGCTCATTGTAGAGACTATAATATTTTATGAACTTCTCTTCTTATGATACATTTGTCCACGTCGTCTAATTCAGCCTTATTTGTAAGAGGACGTCTAACTTTGTTTGATGTCGATATTTCTACACCCTTGTCCTCATATTCTTTACCTACATTTCTAATCCTACTAATTGTTTCCTTATCCAACTTCACAATAGCTGCAGCACGCTCTGCTGCCTTCCATAGAGGTAGGAATAAACCAGTTGTCTTTTCTTAATCACAAAACTATATGGCATTATAAATAACGCTCCGCGCTTGGCTACGAAATTACACAAGAAAAATCTATTTTCCTTGTTCCTACTCACGGCACTGTGACCAGATTGAAACGCTAGGCATTGGATGTGACGACACTCCAGCGTAAACATAAGCAGCGAGCACGGAGTTCCTCATTCTGCCACAGCAGGTCCCACCCTTGGTCGAGTAGTACATAACCGACACTTAATTGTTACACCAGTATCGCTACTAAAATTGTGGACACCATTTTCTTGTATTAAAGAATATCTCCTCCGTTTTTTAACATCTGTCTTCGGCATTATGATCAGTTCACTGAACACAAATGAATAATATGTTTACATATCTCAATGTTCTCTGTTCACGTACGGACGAGGACTGACTGAGAACGCAGAGTGGCAGTTGTTTTCGGTGTATGCATGTTGCTCTATGCGGACAGTACCGTGATGTACTACATACTTGGGATGCGTGCACATCTTATGCCATAGTTTATGCGTACAATACATGTAAACCGTAAACATTACTTTTATTTTTTTTTTTTTTTCCGCTGTCTAATTATTATAATTCGATGATGTAGAAGTGTTGTTCAAGGGTCATACTTGGCGCACTATTCATATTCAAGGTTTCGCGTGAGTGCAGGCAGTATTCAATGTGGAATTGAAGACTCTTTCAACGGAATCTATCAAATGGACCAACCAAATTTTATACTCAACTGCACTTTACTCGTCGCGATAACAAAACCATTATATCACATCCAATTACTTAGAATATATTGCTAACAACAATCACCACTATAATAACATAGAAACAAATAGGGAAATAGTACACATCACACCGAATGTACACAGTTAAAGATACAGGAACAGTACGAAATATACAAGCACAAATAATACACACACAGCATACGAGGGGGGGGGGGGTCCCAAAAATAACCGGAATGTTTTTTTTTTTTTGCATTGTTTTGAACTCTACATTCAAAGTACTTTAGTCCCCTTCAAATTCTTGTCCATGTGCATTAATGCACTTGTCCCCACGCTTTTGCCACTGCTGAAAACAGTGTTGGAACTCTTGAGGCAGGATACTGTTCAAAGCCATTAGCGTGTATACTTTGACGTCATCCACATAACTGAATAGCTTTTTTTTTCTGACATTTCTTCATCCGTGGAAACAAAAAAAAAAAGTCCGACGGAGCCAGATCGGATGAATAGGGTGGTTGAAACACGAGCACCATGTTGTTGTTTGTCAAAAACTGTCATGCCGTCAGAGCTGTGTGGGCTGGAGCATTGAGGGGAGAAGCAACCAGTTCCCATTTCTCCACATTTCGGGCCTTTTCGTCGCACACTCTCTCATAATCTTCGTAACACATCAAAATAGAAATGTTGGTTCACTGTTTGTCCTGGTGGAACGAACTCTTTGTGGACAATGCCATTCACATCAAAAAACCAAATGAACACTGCTTTCACACTGGATCGCACTTGACGTTCTTTCTTGGATCGTGGTGAATTTGGAGTTTTCCACTGGCTCGATGCTTGCTTTGATTCTGGATCGTACCCATAGCACCAAGACTCATGCCCAGTCACAATTCATTTAAGAAAATTTGGATCGTTCTGCACTTCACTCTTAAAGTTGCGGCAAACTATCATGCGGTTTTCTCTTTGGTCATCTGTGAGCAAACGAGGAACAAATTTTGCAGACACCCGTCTCATGTGCAAATCTTCGGTTAAAATTCGCTGGACCATGCTCCATGACAGGTTTGTTTGCTCAGAAACTTCGTCAATGGTCTTTCGACGATCTTCATCAATTGCATGTTTGATTTTGGCAACGTTTTCGTCATTTCTTCCTGTCGAAAGACACCCAGTGTGTGGCATGTCTTCAGTTGACATATTGCCAGTTTTTAAAAGGGAAAATCACTCGTAGACCTGTGATTTTCCCAAAGCATCATATTTGAAAGCTTGCTGAAGCATCCCAATGGTCTCGGCTGCAGTTTTCCCTAACAGAAAACAAAATTTCACACACACTCTTTGTTCCTTGTGGTCGGCCATCTCACTAATTGCCAAATGGTTGGGACAGGAACGCAAACAGCACAGCACCAAAAAAAAAAAAATAAAACCACTTAACTCAGATTAACCAACTCACTATGGGTAGCAGGAGACTCAAAACTAACACCATCTAACAGAACAATTCGTAACTACAAAGAATGCGCGCGCAACAGTTCGGTTCCGGTTACTTTTGGGTCCACCCTCCTATACTTAAGGGGAGAGGATGGTATTTTTTGGTGAAAAATGAGTAAATTAAAAAAAAAAATAAATAAATATACTCTGTGATATGTGTGGAATGCATACCATAACATTTTGTGGGTATTTGTGCCCTTATCGCATGGTGAGTCGCCATTTTTAAACTTCCTGCGTTATGGATTTTTAAATCACTCGTCAACTTTTGTGTTGTTTCCGGCAAAATAAATTTTCAAAAAAAAAAAAAAAGTTGTTTTCTTTAAATTACCCATTGATATGTGTGGAATGCATTGCATAACACTTTGTGAGTATTCGTGCCCTTATCGGATGTTGAGACGTCATTTTTAAACTTCCTGCGCTATGGATTTTTAAATCACACGCCCATTTTTATCGGTTTCCAGTAACTTCATTTTTTTTTTGGTACATTGTCAGACAAAAATAGATATAATTTGTGAACTATTAAAGATACATGCATGAAATTTAGAACACACATTCTTTAGACTATTAGGAAACTTTTCTCTGTAACAGAATTCTGTTAATTGATTTCATTTTAAAAATACGTCCGTTTGTTTGCAAGAAAGGAAATAAGAAAATTGTTATTAAATTTTAATTGTTTATTTTACAAACGTAGGGACTAATATCAAAATTCTGTTAGAGACAGTTTGTAGAACATGCATTTGGAAATACATAGCAAAACACCGTTTCAATCTATCTTTAAAAACGGTTTAGATATATCAGTTTTAGTAGAATCCTGCATTGGGTATATTTTTTTCAAATTTGGGCCCCCAAATAATTTTTTTTTATATTTATATTTGGTTGAATTGCTACAGTTATGAGCTCTCTATATACAAAAAATTAATATTTTACACCAAATAGGAAAACAGGTTTAAAAAATACCATCCTCTCCCCTTAATACAAAATTACAATTCAATACACATACAATATTCAGTCTCATAATTCAAGATACACAAACAACCTTCCCCCACCATAAGGACATCCCACCCCCACCACTGACAAAAGCAAGCGGCGAAATCAAGACCAGTTGGAGCAGCACTGAAGATGACACCACACTGGTGTTGAAACAGGGCCCGACTGTCATAAAGATACATTACCTTTTTCAAAAGGTAACACCTTTTTGTGTTACTTTTAACGTTTTAATTCTAGGAAGCTTTATATAAAGTCCAGCAGAAGGAACTGTCCCCTACACATGTTCCTTGATATTTGCGCTTGAGTGGTGTATATCTTGGAGCAGCACAAGCCATGCCATTTCAGTTACAATCATGGCGAAGACAGCTCAACATCGTGCATTATTTTGTTTAGCATATTAAAAGGAAATGGCTATTCGCGATTACAATGCAGCGGCAATTTCGTACCCATTTTAGAGTAGGTCGACACGAAAGAATTCCTCATTAAGAAAACCATACTGTTTGGGTGAGAAATTTCACAAGAAAGGTTCACCAGCAAATAGGGATTATAAAGAATGGACACTGAGCGAATTTTCCTATGTTTTGTTTCTCTTTGCGCCAGCGTTTAGTTCCACTTTTAAGCGCTAGAGGTTAGTGTTATCGAGCACACGCTAAGATAATAATTGAGAACAGAGTTGAGACACAGGATCCAAACATCGCCTACCTTTTTGCATAATCCAGTAACGCATTGCTTCAAATAAATTCAAGTTAACAACTTTTCCTTATTTCTCAGTGACAAACCAGTTGTAATAATAATATTTTATATTTCAGATATAATAAATTATATTATAAAATAATATAATACATTATAAAATTACGTATCAAATTCGTTTAATACTTGTATATAATACAGTGCGATCCAAAAGTCCCTCCGCAGCTCCATTAGTTATAGTAATCCCGTAGAAAGCTGGCACGTAATCCTGTAGAAAGTTGACACTTCCCCATTAATTCCGGTTGGAAAACCTCACATCCCCAGTCCAGCATATGCTTAGCGGCCAGTGCTGCCACTTGAATTCTCTGCCTAGTGGATTCTCGGCTACACTGTGGCTACACAAGCACTGCGGAGAGACTTTTCGCTCGCACTGTATAATATAGGTATATGGTTTTACTTCTCGTAAGAGTTTTGAATTTCCATTTTCAGCGCTATCAAATCATTACATATTTTAATTGTTGTTGGGGCCAACGTCTCAACTCTCATTATAAAGGAACTCTAGAGTCTAGACATTACAGTTAATGACGGATTTGTTATTTTATGGAGCCAATTTATTTTATTTGAGTACATAATGTACCTAGATGTATTAATTATGTGTTATATTTCTGCTGTGTCGACTGACTACTAGCTGGTATGTCAGCGCCAACTCTAGGGAGAAAGCAGAATCTCACGCACTAGCTGGCTTGAAGGTCATTGAAATCAGTCCGGCTACATCAAAGGTACCGACGCGAAGTGTCCATTCTTTATAATCCCTAATCGCTGGGTTCACCTTTCAAACAGAAGTCCAGTAGATGTCGCAAAGTTCGGACTCCCGACAATATCTTAGAAGTAAGGCACGCTGTTACCACATCCACAAAGCGACGTTCAGCCATTAAACATGCTCTGGTATTGGGAATATCTAATCGAAGTGTCAGACGAGATTTACACCTAAACCTCAAGTTCCATCCCTTCAAATTTCCGGTGGTTCAGGAAGTTCGGCAATATGACTGGCTTAATCGCCAAGATGTTTACGAGACCATACTGGAAAAAACTGTCCAGTAGCACTCAATGGTGATTAAACTCATTCTCACTTGCCAGCAGCGTCAACAACAAAACCTTCGGTACTGGACCCAGAAAATCACCTAGAAATGCATCGGCCACCTCTCCACAGCGAGTGTATTTGGTGCGTTGTTGAACAATTTGGAAGAAGGACGCACAGTCGCAGTTGCAGCAGTGTATAGCTCGTGAGGACAAGAATTTGGATGATGTTTTCTTAAAAAAAAAAAGTTATAAATAATTGATTAAATGGTGATCTTACTCGTGTTAATTGTGTAAGCATGTGCGGCTTACAGCTGTTTCAGTGCTTCATCACACCATCCTCAGAGCCTACTAGATCTCGGCGTCATCTCGAACTTCGCTGCCTGTCGTGTGGGTGCGTTCGATTGTTGAAAAGTGTTGAAATGTGGTGTCAAATAGAGTGTGTGTTCTGAAATTGATCTGTGTGTTGAGAATTTGATCAGGGTGTGTTTTAGTGTTTCTGTATATTTCATATTGTTGTAGTGTATTGAGTTTTTGGTTTTTGGGTTGTATGTGTAGGATTTCCATGTCTGTATTTATGTTATTGTATGTATGCATTACTTATGTGTTCGGCATATGTAGATGTATTGTGTCCTCTGGTTATTGCTTTAATGTGTTCTTTGTATCGAGTTTGGAATGAATTGCCTGTCTGTCCAACGTAGAAACTGTCGCAACTATTGCATGTGAGTTTGTATACGCCTGTGTGGTTGTATTTATTTCTTTGTGTTGTTTGTGTGTTGAGACGTCTTTGTAGTGTGTTTTCTGTTCTGTATGCTATGTTGTATTTCTTGTGTTTGTGTTGTATGTTTGTTGAGTTTTTGTTTTGTTTTCCTTACGATGTTGTCTATTATGTTTGGATCGTAACCATTTTCTTTTGCTATGTATTTGATTATGTTCACTCCTTCATTGTAGTGTTGTTGGCTCATGGGTATGTTGAGTAATTTGTGTACCATTGTCCTGAATGCAGCATGTTTGTGTTGTGTGTGGTGATTAGATCTGTTGTGATAGAACAATATGTAATATACAGACACACTAAAACACATCCTGATCTAATTCTCAACACACAGATCTATTTCAGAACACAGACTATTTGACGCCACATTTCAACACTTTTCAACATTCGAACACACCCACACAACAGGCTGCGAAGTTCGAGATGACGCCAAGATCTAGTACGCTCTGAGGATGGTGTGAAGAAGCACCGAAACAGCTGTAAGCCGCACATGCTTACACAATTAACACGAGTAAGATCGCCATTTAATCAATTATTTATATTCAAGTGTTAAAAGTAGTACACGAAAGATTCAACATGGAAAAAAATTGTCAAAATGGCAAGCATTCTTGTGTAAGGTGGTAAAGTAAAATTTTAGATGACATCAATATTCGTTTTATTCATTTATAAAGTCGGGGAGATCATTCTGTCGGTCCCTGCACATATCCTAATAATTGCATTTAAATGTCGTCTCACCTGTGTACATGGGAGTGAGTCTTCCGGTAAGCCAGTTCTAAGAAACAATTTCTGCCGACATTGCAAATGAATGATTTTTCGACAATATGAATACGTACTTGTTGGTTTAAATACCGACAACATTCGTCCAACACACACACATAGCATTAAAATACTCCTACGCGTGTATGCGTATATGTTTTCTTTTTAAGTGCCAATAGCAGAAACCCTTCCCACACATATCGGACTAGAATGGCTTCTCGTCTGAATGTATAAGTGCATGTTTGCTTAATTGCAACGATTTTGTGAAAGTCTTCTTACAAACATCGCACTTGAATGGCCTATCTCCTGTATGTATCGTTGCATGCTTCCTTACATCTGCCTTGCCAAAGAAACACTTCCCACACACATCGCATTTGAATGGCCTTTCGCCTGAGTGTATGCGAGCATGTATGCGTAAGTACCCGCTTCCTGAGAAACATTTTCCACACACATTACATTTGAATGGTTTTTCTCCAGTGTGTATACGTACATGATTTGCTAAATATTCCTTTGACAAGAAACACTTTCCACACACACCGCACTTGAATGGCCTTTCGTCTGAGTGTATGCGTGTATGTTTGCGTAATGATTCAGATCTTGTGAAACATTTCTCACAATCATCGCACTTGAATGGCCTTGCCCCTGTATGGGTCCTTGCATGCTTACTCAAATTTCCCTTTGATGAGTAATATTTCCCACACAGATCGCAGTTGAATGGCTTCTCGCCCGTGTGTATGCGAGCATGTGCGCGTAATTGCCACGGTTCTAAGAAACATTTGCCACACACATCACATTTGAACGACTTTTCTCCACTATGTGTCCGTGCATGATT
The DNA here is from genome assembly GCF_040183065.1 of Periplaneta americana. Taxonomy (NCBI): domain Eukaryota; kingdom Metazoa; phylum Arthropoda; class Insecta; order Blattodea; family Blattidae; genus Periplaneta; species Periplaneta americana. The sequence continues at coordinate 164,184,284 of NC_091132.1, forward strand.
ACTTAATTGTCTCTTTGTCACGAAACACTTTCCACACACATCGCACTTGAATCGCCTCTCTGCTGTGTGTAGTCGTCCATGTCTCGTTAGATAACTCAATTTATCAAAGCACTTCCCACAGACATGACATTGGAATGACTTTTTCTTTGTATGTTTATAAAAATGATGTCTTAGTAATTCTGGTGTTACAAAGAGCTCGTTGCAAATATTACACTTGATAGTCGTGTCATTAATATTTAAACCATCCAATCTTTTGTTACAACACTGTGTGAATTTGCCTTCTTTACGATGAACGCTGGGGCCCTCTTGTGACGAACTCTCCTCAACATTACCTACAATGCTGATATGAAAATAGAAATTTATCAGTCTCCACAAAACACAATGCGATCAGATGAAAACGTATTAAGCATAATGTGTGTACAATTCCGAATAATCTTGAAAAAAGCACCTAAATCAATTTAAATCAATGGCATATAACCTGCAGCAAGTGCCACAAACAAACAATATAGAAACACTCGATCGAGATTTGAAACATCTTCCATCTAGGCCTCCGGAAACTGGCTCTTTTGGCCTAGGCCTCACTCCAGTTTACAAGGATCAATGTAATTAAATTTAAATTTTGCTACTTTAATCTCGTTTTAAGCACTTTTTTAATTAGTGCCTAATATTTGAGTTAGTTTATTTGTAATTTTCAGTTTCATATTTTAAAGATATATTGGTTATATAATTATAAGGTGGGTCAGAAGTCGCTTTCCCCATTATTCTTAATAGGTTTATAAATGTACACATATACAGATGACATAACTTCAATAAACAAATTGCAGATTTAATAACTGGTGAGTTGGGAACCACGTACTTGTCTCAATGTGCTTTTCCGATGTCATCTCTTCATGATCTAGATATTGGAAACAAATGTTTGGGCATTTTCTTGGATCTACGGAAAGCTTTTGACACTATCAATCATAATTTACTTTTGGACAAACTACATACTATTGGAGATAGAGGTATAGTTTTAATATTATTACAGTCATATTTTAGTCACAGAAGGCAAATGACCAAAACTGAAGATCAATTTAGTGACTAGGTGTACCGCAAGGAACAATTTTGGGACCTATTTTATTTCAAATATATGTTAATGATCTGCTAAATATAAATTTGGAAAAATTTAATATATATTCATATGCTGATGATACAGTAGTTATTTTCAGTGGTTTTTCATGGCAAGAACCATATAGAAATGCTAACATAGGTGCTAAAATTGTTAAAAAATGGCGTAATTCCAAGTTCCTTTCTTTAAACATATCTAAATCAACTTTAGTTCCTTTTTCGTTAACAGCTGCCAGTGTTCAAAATTTAAAATTTAAAGATGAATAAAGACTAATAATACACAGTGAAAATTAATAGATAACAAAAGTTGTAAATGTCCACCATTGAAAGAAGCCACGTAAGTGAAATATCTGGGTATCATCACAGTCTAGTGCAAAGGTCTCAAAAAGCGTATTGTCATTCGTGCTCTCGATGCTGCCTGCCGAACACAGTGTGCTGTAAGGCTGGAGAAGGGGAAGAGAATCGTACCTCAACAGATGGGAGTGATCAGTGGGGGATCGCGGCAACGGTCTACTTAAGTTTACAAATAATAACATCAAAAGAATAAGAAATTAACGTTTAACATACTATAAAGCTGGAACCCCGTCTGTTGCTATTGACACAAGCCATTGCAAATTCAACCTCTTCTGTTCTATGGTGCCTTTCAGTGCCAGGAAAAGAACTTCTCCAGTTGTACTTTGTAATTACATCTAGAAGACATTCAGACACAGTAAAATGTTCATTAACTCCTCGGATGAAAATGGCTAGGTGAGGTTGTCATTTCTATCATCTGTGCTTTCGTCCAATGCAAGAGAGTAAGCTACAAACTGGTTAATTGTGGTTTCGACCTCAGATTCAATTACATTTGCAATCTTGAAATTCCTTCTCTGAAATGTAATCGGAAACATTTTAATTTTCTTAAACCTTGACTTTGTTCTGGACGAAATTTTAGTAACGTCCTGTATGCACGATTTTAGAAATGATTCTTCTGTAAAGGGTTTCATTGATTTTCCAATATTCCAAGCTAAAACATAGCTAGCAGAAAGCGTTTTTTGTTTAAGACTGAGGACATGTGTGTGATTTGTGTTTGTATTTTCTTGTTTTATATTTATCAAAATATTTGTAGGCCTACGCATTTCACCTAAAATTAAACGAAAAACTATATGTTTGTCATGCTGAACTGAGTGTAAACGTATTTTATATACTGATTATTATGTATAACCAACAGTTATACAGATAGCCCCAAAATAAATTATTTTCACATGTCCAACATGCCTGCAATTGTATGATATTCTTTGTGAAGAGTCGAGTATTGTCGTCGTATGTTGAATTTTAACACACCCTTAAGAATTTTCGAACAAATTAAACATTTCACATTCTCCCCACTAACTAAAAAAAAAAATGTCTCTTCCTATTCATCCTTGAATGTACTACGTCCATGATAAGAAGACATTGTTAAACGGTGGAACACTCCGACCAACTCAATGATAATGGCAGTCCGCCACTGCTCTTCGTTTGCGCATAAACATTGAGCACAGTACAGGTGGGGATGGGTGAGGCGGAGCGGGCTCATTACGTACTGGCTTCGGTTCCGTTCAGGGACTTACTCGCGAGTACACTTTTGGAGACGTCTGGTCTAGTGTATACAGTCACGAAGCTCAATACGTAGTAAATATGCAAACATCAGATTGTTGCTCACCACTAGGATCGCTAATATCGCCTCATTACAGGCAATGCAAAATAGTACCGTCACAGTCTACTGTTTCTAGCACCCTCAAAACTTAAGCTTCATGACTGCATATAGTAGACTGTGGTATCATTTTGATCAGAATTTAAAATGGCCACATCACATTACTTATCTTTGTAAGAGGCTTCCTAACCAATTTATAAATTCGTTAATCTTCGATGTTACTTACCCATTAGAGTTCTACGAAATGTTTATTTGGCCATTATTCAGTCTATCATTCAATATGGTATAATTGTTTGGGAAATTAATCTTAGTCCGTTAAAGTTACTACAAAAACGAATAATTAAAATTTGTTTGAAAAAAAAAAAACGTTTCGATTATCCAACTAAATTAATTTATTCTGAATTTAATGTATTTAATATAGAACAAATTTATAAGTATACGCTGTTAAAATTTTATCATAAAAATCGTAATAAGTTTATATTACAGACACACAATTATGACACAAGACGAAATATTAATTCAACATTAGTAGAACCTAAATGTCTCACATCATATGCTTTAGGCATAGCGTTAATTTTGGCCCTCGGTTGTACAATGCTTTAGCTAAATTACACCCAGAACTTCTAACATGTAACCCACTAACATATAACAAGAAAATTAGAAACGTTTTAATATCTTCAATTTGATTAAACAAATTTATAGCCTATGTGTATGAATTATCAACCTATATTATATTTGTATTCTATAATTTTGAAAAAGAAAATTTATATATGTGTATTGTATATATGTATATATATATATATATATATATATATATATATATATATATATATATTGTCCTATTCTACTCTAGTGTTAGTATTATATTTTATAATTCCATTGCTGCTGAAATTGAAATTTTAGTTTCTATTTTATTTTATTTTTTTTTTCTATATTTCTCTTATATTAATATTGTATTATATAATTTCTGTAACTGTAATTTTAATTTTATTTCCTATTTTATTTCTTATTCTCTTATAGGCCTATTAATATTATATCTGAACTGCGACCGAACATGAGCGCTGCTCATTCAGTCTCAAATTTTGTTAATACTACTGTATCTCCTTTTTTATATTGGTTGTATTAATTTATTTCTATTTCTCTTGTTTGTAATTATATGTTTTATTATGTATATTTAAATTTAAATAAAATAAAAATAAATAAATATATTTGTTTTGTTGCATTGGCTGTTTTTCCAATGTAATGTCTTGTTACTATTGTTTTGTTTTATTGTGTTGGGTTGCCGTAGTTTTGCCGAAATGCAGTTAATATAGAAAGAGGATGGGCATCACCTCTCCATGGCACAACAGAATGGCCACACAGATCATGCGACCTGACGCCATGTGATTTTTCGCTGTGGAGCATCCTGAAAAATTAAGTCTTTGCTCAGAAACCGCAGGATCTGCATCAGTTGCGACAGATGATCGAATAGTCAATCGCGAAAATCGATTAAAATGGTGAGTTATGTTCTGCCATCTGTAAATCAGTGTGAATTTTGCATCGAAAAACAGGGCCCCCATTTTGAACAAAATTTGTAAAGCAATGTGTAGTCAAACGTAAACTGGATGTAATTAAATATACGGAAGTATTTGGGGAAAGCGACTTTTAATCCATCCTGTGTGGATGTATGTACATATGTATACATGGTTTACTCAATAATTAGTGGCAACAATGTATGTGGCGCTATCAGCGATAAATGATGCAAGCTGATGAGAAAGAAGAGCACGTACTAGGGTTCTGTAAGAAGGGAGAGCTCCTGAATAACAGACACCATTGTGCCCGTACAGCAATTGCCAACCTGCTAAGAAACACAGGATGGGAAGTACATGAGGAGATTCATTGTGTGTCTGAAGTTGATTCTAATAGAAGAGTCGATATAATTGCCATCAATAGAAGAACCCAGAAAGCGATGGTCTTAGACCCTACGATTTGCTTTGAACGAGACATGAATCAGGCACTGCAGATTAATGATGACAAGCGAGATAAATATGTACCTTGTCTTCCATACCTCAGTGAAAAATATGGCATTTCCCTTTACAACTGGGATGTTACAGGCTTACTATTTGGAGCGAGGGGTTGTTTACCAAAATTTAAATGTAATATCTTTAAATACTTTCAAATTCCCTTTTATGAGGTTCAGAAGATTCTAATGGAAATCCTGAAGGCCACTTTTCAAATTCTACACTATGTATGTATGTATGTATGTATGTATGTATGTATGTATGTATTTATTCACACTGCAATGGGTATATACCCGGTGGCAGTGGTAACTAATTACACTCAATAATGACAATAATAAACTCATTAATTAAAAATACAGTTAATAATAACATCAATAATTAATGAATGCAAATAATTAATACTAACAATAATAATAATAATAATAATAATAATAATAATAATAATAATAATAATAATAATAATAATAATAATAGGGAATATCCTAAATTAAATGTAGCACGAGCACTTAAAATAACATTTAAAATAAATCTAATTTGTATCTTAAATCTAAGTTCGAAATAAAATCCACGAGTATGATATGTTCATATCTGCACAAGTACCTGTGCACATTACACTCATTTCGCTGTCAACTCACTAACTGCACTGGAACTACGACACATTTCATTGATTCTATCCTGATTTCACTAACACTTCAAAAACATTTCACTGTTCAAATACTTTGCACTGCCACTATAAACTATAAAGCTTCCCTGACAGGAACACGTTTCACTGACACAACACACTTCACTGACACGACATAATTCTTCACTGATACAACACTTTAATAACAAAATATCATTTACATCCTTTATATACTGTGTATAATTACCGTCTATTAGTAAAGCCTTCAGTATGTCTGCAGGTAAAGCATTCCAGTCCCTGATAGTACGACTGAGAAAAGAAAACTTTCCAGTGTCCGTCCTCTGTCTTCTTTCCCTCAATTTATATGAGTGGTCGTTCCTTGAAGAGTAATTTGGCGGTTGCAACCTATTTTTTATTTCTCTCCAGGCAGGCTCACCTCTGTATGTTTTGAACAGTGCGCATAATCGAATTCGCGAACTCATCTCTATGTTAACATGTAAATTTTTGTTTTAATGTACAAATCGAATCATTATTTTGCTCGTTTCATTTCCCTTTAACTTTTATGTTTGTTAATTCCGGATCCCAGTGATCAACCTCAATTGAGGAGGGATGATTTGAAATAAATCTTAGTAGTATCTGTGAGTTTGAAAACAATCTCATTTATAAGATACTTGAAGTGAAAGCAATTTCTAGACTGTTATCTGTAGCGCTCTAAAATGTTTAGCAAATACGAACAAAGGTGCTTTATTAAAATTCAGATTACAAGAGGCAAGAATGCTTGACAATATCATACAGTATTACTGGAAGCTTATGGTAGAGAGATCGCCATATTGTACCGTGGCTAGGTGGGTGCATGCATTTCACAGCGTGAGGGGAGATGTTCATCAAAAACATGAATGTGGCAGACCGTTATTGGCAAGTGAACACTGTAAGAGCTCTGCTGGAAGAACACCGTTATTGGCTATGATTTTGACCAAATCCTTCTCACTCATTCAGCCTGTCTGAAATCGTGTGAATGGTGCATAGTACAGTTACTTTGTGGAATACCATTTACAACCCATTGCGCTGTAAATGACCAAATTTCCTGAATTCTCATCTTATTGTGCTACATGATGATGTTCGCACTAATGTAGCTACGCCTGTGGTTAATTTATTTCGCATATGGAAGTGGAAAGTTCTGGAGCATCCTCCATACTCTCCAGATACGAGCCTATGTGATTTTGACCTTTTCCCGAAAACGGAATTACCACTTAGAGGAGTTCGCTTTAGAACCAGACAGGAAAGTATAGCAGCAGTAGAGCAGTCTGTTCGAAGATTAGTACAACAAGACGCTGTGGATGGCATCCGTCGTCTCCCTGAGGTGGGGAGGCAGGTTCTTCATGTTGGAGGAGATTACTGCTGAGCACTGCAACAATGTGACTGTTCCAAAAATGATTGCTTTGTTGTTAATCCAAATGTTGCCCCTAATTAAACGGCTACCTAGAATAACGTTGTAAGTCCGTTTTTGCCCAAACTGAGTTTTCGGCTGAAAAATGTTGTATCGCACATCTTGCATCATGTGCTGTCATTGCCATGCTGATATTCACACTACTTCGAGAGCTGTAGTATTTTGATTGTGTTGCTGAGCAGAGTAACGTTGTAACGCAACTAAAATGGCGGACAATCATACTTGTAGCGTGTCACATGGTCTCATAAAAAACGTAAATAGAAAAAGAAAACGTAAGATTAATATCATGCAATGGAAGGACAATGTACGTAAGACACTAAAGGATCAGGGAAAAGAATATGCTTCGAAGAAAGGTGACATTAAACCAGATGTGAAACGACCTGAACTGCTGAGTAGAATAATGTTGTAAGTCAATGTAGGCCTATAGAGTGCTAAAGGCGAACAGTTAAAGGTAATAAGGTCATGGTTACTCTGAATTCTGTCATGGCCTAATAACAGAATAAAAATAAAATAATTCTTACCCGTGTAATATTGATATTGTATGCCTAAAGATATGACCTAAGTTGTGTAATATGTTTCAAGTTCTTATGACATAAATTGGTCTATTATTATTATTATTATTATTATTATTATTATTATTATTATTATTATTATTTAATTTACTCAAATGTAACAACTATACAGAATCTCCCAGGAAATATGGACAGTATTTAAGTTTCTGTGCTTTACAACGTTGTTCTGGATTGACATACGTTTTTCTACTGTCAATGTTCAAAAAGTTGTGTTATTTGGAAGAAATGTTATGGTTTATTTAACGACGCTCGCAACTGCAGAAGTTATATCAGCGTCGCCGGATGTGCCAGAATTTTGTCCCGCAGGAGTTCTTTTACATGCCAGTAAATCTACTGACATGAGCCTGTCACATTTAAGCACACTTAAATGCCATCGACCTGGCCCGGGATCGAACCTGCAACCTTGGGTATAGAAGGCCAGCGCTATACCAACTTGTCAACCAGGTCGACTATTTGGAAGATGAAGACAATACATATATATAAATGGTGTGAATACTCACTGAAGTATTAATACAGACCTATTATTGTCATATTTTGTAATATTTAACAATGTTAGTATGGAATAAACATATTTTTAATTTCGTGACAAACTGTAAAAACTGACTTACATTATTCTAAGCAGCCATTCAATTATTGAATGACCCATGTGTGTATGTGTGTGTGTCTCTCTCTCTCTCTCTATATATATATATATACCAACATGAGACAAGAGCAATAAATTTTGAGGTTTCATTCTATGCAATATTGAAAGGAATTACAATTTGCTATGTATTTCCTACCACTATTATCCCTGGCATATTAAATACTCTTGTCGGGAAAACCAAGTCTATCAGTGACGTCACACTACCCTGCTCACCCGCACTTTTTCCTCGTCCAAATGTAGATGATTGAGATAACCTTCTCATTCACAATCACTAGTTCGTCCAGTAATGGAATATGGCGCTGCATGTTGGGATACTTACAGATTAGAACATATTAAAGCATTGGAAAAGATTAAAAAAACGGGCTCTCAAGCATTGTCGTAATAATTCAACATTAAAATGGGACACACTCACGGACAGAAGAAAGCGAATTCCATTATGCGCAATGTACAAAACATACACAAAGAGAAATAAAGAATAGGTTGCAGCCGCCAAATTACTCTTCAAGGAATGACCACTCACATAAATTGTGGGAAAGAAGACAGAGGCCGGACACTGGAAAGTTATCTTTTCTCAATACTACTATCAAGGGACTGGAATGCTTTACCTGCAGACTTACTAAATGCTTTACCAATAACAAAAAATGTATTTAAAAATAGGCTTAAAGACTTTACTAATAGACGGTAATACATTATGCAGACTATTATGTGGTTTTACAAGTATCGTGAGTAAGCAGAGAAACATAGTGAATCACCAGTGATTTATATTGGGTGTGTAGTGTGTTGTAGTGAAAACGCAGTGAGCTTAAAAGTAAATTATGAAAGTTATAGTGGCAGAGAAATGAGATAGTGAACGGTTGTGAGTTATAGTGAACGTCCTAAATTGCTTGTAATGGGGTCTAGGCTAGCGATTTGAGGTTAATATAGTAAGTACAATTCTACGGAATAATTAAGGGTGTAATTGATGTTTTGCTATTTGAAATGTTGTATCAGTGAAGAAGTGTGTTGTGTCAGTGAAGTTCTATAGTTTATAGTAGTAGAGCAAAGTATTTGAACAGTCAAATGTTTTTGAAGTACTAGTAAAATCAGGACAGTGCCAGTGAAATGTTTCATTGTTCCAGTGCAGTGAGTGAATTGATAGCGAAATGAGTGTAGTGCTGAAAGGTACTTGTGCACTTATAAACATATCATATATGTATACTCGTGGTTTTAAGTTCGATCTTAGGGTTAAGATACAAATTAGATTTACTTTAATTAATTATGTTATACTAAGTGACACATTTAATTTAAGATGCTCACAGTTAATATTATTATATATTGCTATTATTATTTTATTATTAATATTGTGAACTGTAATTTATTATTAATTGTAATTATTGAATGTACTTAGTTACCACTGTCACCAGGTATTTACCCATTTGCAGTGTGAATAAATACATACATTCTACAGATGGGATAAACTGTTCTTTTTAAGAAACAGTTTCGACTGTAACTGTTTCATGAACGAAGCTGTTCCAAAATAACAATTTCAAAGAAACAGTTTCATAAGAATATGTTTACAACTTCAGTACCAACTGTTCCAAATGTTACAACTGTTTCAACTTCTCATCTGCTTCAGAATAGTAATATGCGTTACAAGAGCGATATGTTGAAGTTTTCATGTTCGAGGGAAAGTTTGAAAAAGCGAAACGTAGTTGAGCTTTTTTAATTTCCGAGAATTGAAAGAAAACATACCGCTCGTGTAACATACATTATTTTGTGTGAAGATCGTTTATTACATACCTGAAAGAGGAATTTCTAATTAGTTGCAATGAAATCTCCATCTTGGTTTCTGTTCAATGACGGCAAATTTGCAAAACAAAAATATCTATCTTCAACATTGTTGCTTTAAAATGTTTTCTGTGTTTACTATACTCCAGCAGGCAGTGATATACGTCTTTTTTTTTCCCCCAGTCTATAAATGCGAACATAAAACAAACGATAAGGTTATGTAATGATTTATTTTTCATTTTAATATTTTAACAATATTATTTATATAACATATTGCAGTAATAATACGGGCAAGTTGATTTGTTAATTTTTTCACGGCTTCATTAATGTTACTTGCATCACGAATGCAGTAACTTTAGTGGAGTTGTAGAGTTTACTTAATTTTTGCAAATATTTAAAAACAATAATTAACAGTGCAATTTAGGTGAAATTGCAGTGGTAAGTTTCCAATTTATAATTATTACTATATTGAACATCTCTAAAAATAATATGTTAAAAGCCTAAAGCAGTAAAATTAATATGTCACTTAAGCGGTAAGAAGAGGGAAATTGTTATGTGTGTTAGGTTGGGAATACTGAATGTGGAATTTTACAATTTCCGCGGATTGGTTTTGTGCGGAAACCAAGCAAATACGCACGATCTAGCACAAACATGTTTCAAAGCCCTTGAATCGTCCATAAATCAGTTGTTCAGTGCATTATGACGACGAAAGTCATTTTTCGTAGGTTACTGTTAAGGGTACATTAAATAACTACAAATCAGAATGAATCGATTTTGGTAAAAATAACGCATATAACCCTAGGTGAGTTTAATAACGATGACATTAGCCGATGATATTTTTCGCGGTATATTAATAATTAACACTATGTCAGGGCACCATGAACATATTCTCCATCAAAGGAAGCTAATAATTGGGAGATTTATTAGGGAATTTGATTCGTACAATTAAATTGCGCGATCCTACATAGGCTACTGTTGCACGAAGGCCGTGTAGAACATGGATATTATATCTACTTTCGATTGGAGGTCAGTGATAGCGCTACAAGTGGCTTTTGCAGACAACAAAGAAGAGGAAAACTGTTTATAAATTGAACTGATTATCTCTTAGAACCATGTGAAACGTTGAAGTGATCACTGGAGCAGTTTAACACTCATTGGAACAGTTGGAACAGGTTATATCACGAAATTGTTTGGTATCGAAATAGTTTCAATTGTGAAACAGTTTCAAATAAACTATTCGAGCTATTTTTACCCATCTCTAATACATTCCAAGGTCTTGATGGAAAGCAGCGAACTATAGTCGCGACGTTCTTATTCCCGGCGTGACTCCTCCTCTTTGTTTACGTCTTAGGAAGTGAAGGCTCTATAAAGTCTAGGTAGGTAGTATCGTTCGCCATTTTTGTTCTTTCGTTGCCATATGAGGGATCTATTTGCCACACCATTAAACATTATCATGTCGTAGCTCCTATGATAATAAATCAAACGCAATGTAATTCAACAAATAATTGAGCGGCAAATAACGTCTTCGTGTGCTCTCTGTGAACGCCAACGAAAGAGCCAAAATGCGGGCGATTATATTAAGTATTTATCGAGCCTTAAGAAATGAATAATGTCTTCATATGCGAATCACAAGACGCACACGTTTAAATGTAGCCGACCTGCAACGCGATTGGCTGCCGGAAATTAGAGCGACGGGACTATAGTACGACACATGGGGATTGGAGACGCACCATTTTAAGAGCTCATGGTTCCCAAAGAACAGCAGAGTAAAAAAAAAGCAGTAGATATATTAGGTGATGTAGAATGTCACGTGTCACGGTAATGATTATTTTAGTTTAGCTTACATAAATTCAGCACCAAAACATATTAAGCCATCAATATAAATAATCACATAAATATAGTAGATAGGATACAGTATCATACTTACTTACTTACAAATGACTTTTAAGGAACCTGGAGGTTCATTGCCGCCCTCACATAAGCCCAACATCGGTCCCTATCCTGGGCAAGATTAAACCAGTCCCTACCATTATATCCCACCTTCCTCAAATCCATTTTAATATTATCCTCCCATCTACGTCTCGGCCTCCCTAAAGGTCTTTTTACCTCCAGCCTCCCAACTAACAATCTATATGCATTTCTGGATTCGCCCATACGTGCTACATGCCCTACCCATCTCAAACGTCTGGATTTAATGTTCCTAATTACGTCAGGTGAAGAATACAATGCGTGCAGTTCTGCGTTGTGTAACTTCATCCCTCTTAGCCCCAAATATTTTCCTAAAAACCTTATTCTCAAACACCCTTAATCTCTGTTCCTCTCTCAAAGTGAGAGTCCAAGTTTCACAACCATACAGAACAACCACTAATATAACTGTTTTATAAATTCTAACTTTCAAATTTTTTGACAGCGTACTAGATGACAAAAGCTTCTCAACCGAATAATAACACGCATTTCCCATATTTATTCTGAGTTTAATTTCCTCCCGAGTGTCATTTATATTTGTTACTGCTGCTCCAAGATATTTGAATTTTTCCACATCTTCGTACATTATTTTGGTCACGAGACATAATCATATACTTTGTCTTTTCGGGATTTACTTCCAAACCAATAGCTTTATTTGCTTCAAGTAAAATTTCCGTGTTTTCCCTAATCGTTTGTGGATTTTCTCCTAACATATTCACGTCATCCGCATAGACAAGAAGCTGATGTAACCCATTCAATTCCAAACCCTGTCTGTTATCCTGAACTTTCCTAATGACATATTCTAAAGGGAAGTTAAAAAGTAAAGGTGATAGTGAATCTCCTTGCTTTAGCCCACAGTGAATTGGAAAAGCATCAGATAGAAACTGGCCTATACGGACTCTGCTGTATGTTTTACTGAGACACATTTTAATTAATCGAACTAGTTTCTTCAGAATACCAAATTCAATACGAATATCATATAATACTTCTCTTTTAACCGAGTCATATGCCTTTTTGAAATCTATGAATAACTGATGTACTGTACCCTAATACTCACATTTCTTCTCCAATATCTAACAGTATTATACAGTACAAAATTTGTCCTTCATTTTCAAATGAAGCTGTGAAAGAGTGGGAAAGATAAAACCAGCACACTACACTCACCTCTCAGGGAACACTTCATCGTCCTCTATAGATGCTTCCATTTTCTGTTCCTGCTGAACTCTGTCCAGATCGGACGAATCTTCCTGCAAAAGGGAGGGAATAATGAATAGGAACTTAGATGACTATTTGTAATTTTTAATGACCTATAAATCATGCAAAAATTCCTAAAAATAATGTATTTATGACCTAAAAATCTTAAAAAAAAATGCCCTTAAAATGCCCTAAAAATTGATCTTACATAACTGGCTTAGAAGGAAAAGAGGTTTTGTACTACTTAATATTTAGACTAGCAATTAAATTAAATTCTAGTTCCAACATTCAAGTCTATTTAATTTTACATAATTTTTTCTAAGTAGTACACTTTGATTAATTATTTTATCTGATGTAGTTTCCATGTAGTCCACCACAAGGCAACTCTTATCCAGAACTAGCAGGCATAGAGGAGTCTATATTGAAGGGATGGTTGGACTGATTCATTACATGGAGTGTTCTACGTTAAAATGACAATATTTGTGTAGAAAAACGATTAAAACATTATACAAAATGATGGGTATTAATGGACAAAATACGTAGGCCTAGAGAATATCACAGGAAATAAATATTATTTTACGTTAATAATGGAGTTTTATGGTCAACATTAAATGAAAATGCCCCAAAAATGACCGAATAAAACAAAAAATGCTCTTATGAGTTGAAACAGGCAAAAAAAATGCAAGAAAATGCCCTAACAAATATGTCTTAAAACACTCAGTACATCACATAACATATAAATACTAAACCAGCTATGTTTCTGGCTTATTACAAAAAAATGCAATTTCATCAAAATCCTAGCCCTAGTAAACAAATTTCAGCCTTGAAAATATCTGCATCTGACATATACAAATCTTAAAAAATACGTAAATAGAATTTATTACAATATTTCATGCAAAGAACAGTAAAAGGCTATATACCGAAGTATTAATACATTTCCTTATACTGTATATGCTATTGTTGAAGGTTCCATTTCCTCAAAATGCAGACACTGTGCTACTTATCTTTTCAGAAAAGACAGCCGAAAATAAAAGCTTTACCTCCACATATCCAATTTGGCCTTATTGAGTGTTACTATAAAATAATATGTAACAAGGATTGTTCACATACATAAAAAGAATCGTATTCCAATGGATACCATCCCATTGTGGAATCGTGGGAAACGAGAATGCGGATGCTTTAGCAGAGAAGGGCAGCACTGCTACTTACAGACATGTTACTAAATCTACGTATTACTCTGTGAAAAGACTTATTAAATCTGTTGTTGTTGTTTTCTAATGCCAGGCGTTTGACAATAAAGTCATTTGACCCCTTACACTCCAATATTTTTCAAAGATATTATCATGGCCAGCCAATGAAGCACAGATTTTGAGGTGTTCCGAATCCATTTCTTGGGTATTGGAGTGAAAATGGCAAGTTGTAGCCGATTTAAGTGAACACCATATTTTAACGCTTTGGTGGCTACTTCATTCACACAAAACCCCCAGAATGTCTGGAGGACCACACCTGCTGTTGGTCGACGGGTCCACTGAACCTAGCTGGGAGATCTTGTTCAGCACCAACTTTCCCTTCTTAAGTCACTGGAGGACGATATTAGTACCATAGCAGGTCAGCACTAGGAACAGAAAAGTAGAAAGGGTAGGAAGGAAAGTGAAATGAACCCCTAGGCCTCGAATGCTCTAATACTGTCGGGGTCGAAGAAAGTAAGAGTTCAGTCAGAGGACTGAGGGAATTAGGTATTGAATAGAGGAAAATTATACCAAATTCAGTCATTAACTCATCAAGCTGACCAGTGCTAATTGATGAGTAGCCCCTCCCTTTAGTTACTAACA